>NC_046605.1:11610276-11704780 GCF_011750605.1 Drosophila busckii | reverse complement strand
TAGTTCCAAATTTGTTATTTGTTGTAATTTTAACTTTTGTTTATTTCCTATGTCAATTACAGTTACAACAAATTATTTTTAGTAACACTTAAGCTGCCTGCCTTGTTTATACTAATTATTGTTTTCTAACTTTAACACTCATACATATACACACTCAACAATCACACACACACACACACACACAGTCGCATACTAAAACATGTTGCCAGGCGTTGAATGCGTTGAAGCGTCTTGGCCACTCGCCTGCCTGCCCCGTGCCACACACATTGACAAGAAGTACAGCTCAAACTAATGGTTTAACAGATTTTATTATCTTAAACGCAGGTGCGCCCAGCAGTGAACAGGACGTGCGTTTGGCTGCCGTTGCGGCGCAACAGCAGCAGCAGCAGCAGCAACAGCAGCAACAACAACAACAACAACAGCAGCAGCAGCAGCAACATCAGCAACAGTTGAGCGACTACGATGCGCCCAATCACAAGCGGCCAAGAATATCGGGCGGCTGGGGCACATAGCCAACGCGTAACTCCAGCAGCAGCAGCAATTACAAGCAGCAGCAACAACAGCTGCAACTGCTGCAACAGCAACATCTACAGCAACAACAACAGCAACAGCAACATCACAACAGCAACAAGAAGCCAGTCAACAATAATGATGATCTAGCCATGATGCCACCGCCACCACGCAAAGATGCCGCCGCACATCGTAGCAACTATTTGAGTGTGCCCAGCTATGGGCGTGGCGGCTATGACTGCTATAGCCAACACCTAGCCATTGGCTATGGCCAGCAGCAACAATAGTCGTTGGCCCAGCCCCGAGCACGGCGAAAGTTTCCAGACCAGTGCAATAGAAATATTCTTGAATAGTCAACTGGAAGCTTGAGGTTTTGTTATACACTTAGTTTTAAGCAACAATTAAATACACAACAGCAACCACAACAACAACAGCAACAGAAAATGGAAAAAAAAAACAGTGACAGTGTCATATCTACAATAATTGTAACTATAATTTATCTATGAAATACTTTAATGTTAATAGTTATAAATTTAAATTATAAATAATTGTGCGCATATACATTTAGTATATAAATAATATATATATTAAAGTCAGCTGCAACTGAGAGCCGTTGAATACCCTTTAGCTAGTTAATTATTATAAAAAAAAAACACAAGAAGAAGAAAATTTATATATTTAAATTAGTTAAGCGCGAGTGCAAGCAAAAGTTAGTTAGCGTGTTGAGCCGATTTAGTTTAATTCAAGTTAAAGCTTAACTTTAAGTCAACAAAATGCTGCAAACAAAATATATTTAATTTTAAACTAAATTTATATACAAAAACATATGATGTACATATTTGGTTTAGCGCTAAAGAAAAAAACAAAAAAAAAAATCAACATAAATGTTCACTGCAATTGAATTACAACAATAACTATAACAATTACCAGATACGTAATGTATGCATGTCAGCACTATAACTATTGAGATATATATTTGTATATTAGTTGAGCAAGTGAACTCCAGTGTAGTACTCCAAAAGCAGAAAAAACAAAACACACACACACACACAGTCTTGCGAAATTTTGTTTAAATTAAAGCATGTGCAATTTTAGTTTAGTTACTGCACACACAACAAAAAAAAACACTCAGTTTAATCTTTTAGTTTATGCTTAAGCTAAAGTTTCTTTATGTTGCATTAAGATTAAAGACTTTTCTCTACTTTTCGCTAAGCAAAACGAAGTCATAATTTGTAATTTCAAATTATTTTTTGTGCGCCTTAAGTTCTTTTTGTATTTTTACAATTTACAATTACACATACACAAACACTTTTAATTTGTTAATTTAAAGCTGCAGTTTGTCAAACAAAACAACTCAACACACAAAATATAATTTAAATAAATTAATTATTATAAAACAATTTTTGGGTGTAACACATTTTTTATTTCATTTATTTCAATTGCATTTGCATTTGCGAGTGGGTGTGTTTTCATTTCATTTTATATCGAATATTTACTGTTTTTATACGCGCGCCTGTAAATATTTGCACTGACTAAACATGACCTGTTGCACTTTATACAGTAGTATAAACAACATTGGAAAAAAATAAATTTTATTAAGCCTATATTTGTATGTGCAATTTGTATGCTAGAAAACAGCTGTTTAAATGTATAAATGAACATAAACAATAAACAATTTACACTTTACAGGTTTCCCAAACAAGATGAACAAACAAGCTTTACATACAAATAAATTCTATATGAATAAATAATATATTATATACACATATAGTCAGAGCAACATATTTTCTAGTATATACACACACTCACACACACACACATACATATATATTGCTGAATACAAATTTTAAAAGAACAAGCATTGTATATGAAAATTTTTAAAGCTCCGCTAAAGAGACTGCAACAAATTAAAGTCCTAAATATTAAAATACATATATATGTTATATATGTAATGTAAGTGTTCGATGTTGTCAACATTTTTTAGTTGATCCTCAGCTCATTTTAATATAATTTGCAGCAACTTTTCAGCATTTCCCGTCAACTATATTTAGTTAAATTATACAACTTGATTTAATTGTACATAAGTGTTATTCAAATGTAACTTCACTCTGTAGTGTTGCCTTAAAAACAGTGCCTCTTAAATGAAACAACAAAAATATATAAAAAACAAAAAAAAATGTTAAACAGTTGATAAATCTTATATAAAACTTGATGGTGAAAAAATTCAATACAGGTGTTAATTGTGCTATTTAAAAAACAAACGTATGTAGTTAAAAAAAAATGTAGTTAAGCCTTAAAATTAAACAAAGAAAACAATTTAAATAAATTAAATATATAGAGCACAGCGCAGAATGTACAAAAAATCTGAAAATCAGCCCAACATTTGTAATTGGCAATTGGCCCCCACTAGTTATAACGAGAACTACTAATGCAAACGTTTTCCCTCACAAACAACTAGTAGTTGGCATAGCTCTATTAACTTACCCCTAGTTGGGGCTATTTTGTATATAATTTTAAACAAATATAATTATAAGAGCATAGCGAGTACGAAAGCAGTGCACTGTATAGAACTGGCCTTCGGGCAGGCGTTTTATGGTCACAGGGACCAGACACACACACACACACACACACACACACATACGATAATTGTCTATTGATAACCAATTGTTATTAATCCAGTTTGTGTGTAATTGTTTGATGGCATAAATTACATTTTATGTGGCACCTGATTACGAGTTATAAGTCAAGCAAATACGTGTTAAAAGGCAAAAGACTTTATGAATAAATTGCACAATTATAAAAGTTAGTAACAGTTGTAAGTTTCTTTTGTTGTCATTAACAAACATGTTAGCAACATGTTGAATGTTATAGCTTATGTTAGACAAACTCTTGTGGTTCCACTTCATCATTGTCCAGATAATCATTAAGCACAAAACTAAAATAAATTGCAAGGTGCGCTTGAATTACCTTGAAATGATAAAAAATTATACAAATTAAGTGATATACCTGCTGTAGTTAAGTTATGTATGTAAAATGTGCTCCAAAACGATATTTAAATATATATTATATTGTAATATTCATCGATGTATTCGCTGTTCAAATATAGATGTAATTTAATGTTAAGCAATCAATTTTGGAAAAACATCATCAAAACAAAAGAATATCTCAAAAACAAAAGCTAATGCTTAAGATTGTCCCTGTAGTTGCAAGTACAGTGAAAAACAGACTAGGTAACTCCCCAACTACTACAGTGGTGTACTAACGGTTTCCAAAAACGACACGACCAAGCTGCTCAGTTTTAAATTTTAGAAAAGATTTTCATTCATGCACAGTAGAAGTGAAGTTGATATTATTTCCATAAAATGTATATTTACTTCAAACACTAGTTTACAAATATTTAATTTTTTTCTGCCTCAGAGCTATTTATATTTTATTGCTAAACAGCATAAGTTTGGAGTTTCATCTCTTTTAAAAATCAGCCGACATATGATTTTTTTATCATAGATTTTTAGCTCTTACTAAAAAACTCATTTTATTGAGTACTTTTAGTTATATATATATTTGAAACATGTAAAGCATAAATTTATTTATTGAATTGTTTTTATTGAATTGTTCAACAATTTGTAGTTAAAACAAAGCCCAACCCACACTTCATACGATGCGCATTGCGCGCTCTCTCAGCATCAAAGCAGCGACGCTCTCTTGCAGTCGCAGAGCGATCGAGCGCAAGCGAACGAATGAAAGCTTGTGTGTGTGGGTGTGGGTGGCAGCAAGCAAGGCCACTTACAGGTCAGTTGGGTATGGACTGTTGACGATGAAGCACGCAGCGAACGAATGTCAGAATTATAATATTAAATAATTACAATATGTTTACTCACAATCAATCTGTTCAATAATGATTAGTAGCAAACAAATATAAACAGCTCTGAGCTGTAAATAGCTGTAAACTAGTGCAATTAGTAGTCAATTCTTATGAGCGCCTAATCTTATTTCCTTCATAACATTGTGCCTAACGACTAGTAGTTGGAAGACCTAGCTAGGGCATCACTACCCCCACTACAGGGATACGTTTTATGTATAATTATTATAAATATAAATATTATACTATGTAAACAAGTTTTATCCGTGCACTGAGTATGACGACATGTTTTGAAAAAGAAAATTGAGTTGATGTTTTAAACAAAAGTAGCAACTTTTAAATAAAAAGAAAACCTTTTTGGCAAACTGAATTAGATTTTTATTGCAACTTTGAGCTTAAACAATTATTAAAATTTTAATTTCCTATACAATTTCAGACAATTTCGATTTCCATATTTAGAATTTTTAAATGCAATCTTGGTACAACTTGTTTATTGTTAAACAACAACAATTACATGCCATTGTAGGCGGGTCCGCCGCCACCCTCAGGCACCACCCAATTGATATTCTGCTTGGGATCCTTGATATCACAGGTTTTGCAGTGTATACAGTTCTGAGCATTTATCTGCAGCTTCATATTGCCGCCCTCCTCGTTGGGCACATACTCATAGACGCCGGCGGGGCAGAATCGCTGCTCGGGACCTTCATAAAGTGCCAAATTGTGGTCCACAGGTATGTGATCATCCTTGAGCGTTAAATGCGCTGGCTGATCGCCCTCATGATTGGTGCCTGTCAACGCCACCGAGGAGAGCAAATCAAAACTGATTTTGCCATCTGGCTTGGGATAGACAATACGTTCGCAGGCACTGGCAGGCTTGAGGGATTCATGATCCTGCAGGCCATGCTTAAGAGTCCAAGGCTCGCGACCGCCCAAGAACATGCTGATAGAGCTCAGCGCAATGCCGCCAAAGAGGCCGAGTGGATTATGGAAGGACGGATGTACATTGCGCACCTGCCACAGATCTTTCCAAATGAATGATTCCTTGACTCTGTAAAGCGCGCAAAATGTTAGTAAACTATAAAATTAAATAAATAGGTGTTTAATTATTACCTATCGCCATAGTTTGTAGGCTCAATACCGGCAGTCGATTGATTATCCGCACTGATGGCTTCCATCGCGCTCTCCGCCGCTAGCATGCCGCTCTTCATGGCATAATGGGAGCCCTTAATGCGTGGCACATTGAGGAAACCAGCACTGCAACCCACCAGGCAGCCACCAGGGAACGATAGCTTCTTAGGTATGCTCTGGAAGCCACCCTCGTTGATGGCACGTGCGCCATAGGCAATGCGTGTGGCGCCTTCAAATACATGACGCACCTTGGGATGCGTTTTGAAGCGCTGGAACTCCTGGAAGGGACTCATCCAGGGATTCTTATAGTTAAGTCCGACTACAAAGCCCACAGCAATAGTGGGCGTTGGCTCGTTGAGATGATAAAGAAAGGAGCCACCATAGGTGAAGCGATCCATTGGCCAGCCTATCGTGTGCTCTACCAGACCAGGCCTAGAAAACAAGGAATTACAATATGTTTCTAATAGTTCAGTACTCAGTACTCACTTATGCAGCTCGGGCGCTATCTCCCACACCTCCTTCAGTCCAATTCCATATGTTTGCGGCTCGCTGCCTTCATTTAGTCCAAACTTTTCCATTATTTGCTTGGACAGATGACCACGGCAACCCTCGGCAAAAATTGTTGTCTTTGCATGCAGCTCCATGCCGCGAGCAAAAGTTTCTTTCGGCGCGCCACTCTTGGCAATGCCCACATCATTGGTCGCAATACCCTTAACACTGCCATCCTCATGGAAAAGCACCTCTGATGCCGCACAGCCCGGATAAATCTCAACGCCCATAGCCTCTGCTTGATCGCCAAGCCATTTGACAACATGTCCCAGACGCACCACATAGTTGCCGTGATTATCCAGATACGAGCCTTTGAGTACGGGCAGTGAGTAGCGACCGCTTGGAGTAAGATAAGTAAACTTATCTGTGGTGACAGGTGTGTTTAATGGCGCACCCTGCTCCTGCCAGTCGGGTATGAGCTCGTTTATTGAAACAGGATCCATAACAGCGCCGGAAAGTATATGGCCACCAACCTCGGCGGCCTTTTCAACCACACACACGCGTATTTCCTATAAAAATTTGAATTAATAATAAGTGGTTATGGCAAAAGATAATACTTGACCTACCTGATCTTTCTCAGCGGCCAGTTGCTTGGCACGTATAGCAGCCGACATGCCAGCGGGTCCACCGCCAACAATAACAATATCCACCTCCTCAATGCAACGCTCCATGTCCACCTCCTTCCACCGTTCATCCTTTTCACGCGGATTCAAAGTGTAGTGAGTGGTGATCTTTGGGTACTTGGCAGCCTCTGAGACGCTGCGCGCTAAGGCGGGCGTAAAGAGCTTTTGTACTGTGGAAAATTTATGAAATTTAGTTAATTGAACAATTCATAAGAGAGCAAATTCCAATAAAGAGGTCTGAGCAGCAGAATCATATTGTTTTAAAAGTTATAAAAAGTAAAAAGTTTAAAGCACGCGGATATAATTTATTAAACAAAAATTATGTAATCAACAATTTGTTTGCTGTTGTTATTCGTTTAAATAAAAATAATACTTACCTCTATGCATTTTCAGCAAGGCCGACATTCTCCCGTATGCAGCCAATAAATTCAATCAATTGATTTGCAAACCTAAATTAGATATTGTGTTATTTATATATTTTTATCAAGCAAAGGCAAAACAAATAAAACACAAATTAATGTTGCTGCCGCTAACGCCACGCCAACAATAACAAAAACAAAGCAACAAGTTGGACTTTAGACAATGTTTGTTGAATGCGCAGCGCTGCATGAAACTATTAATTTAATTGCTCTATTTGTGGATTTACCTATTGTTAATGTAGCGGCTACTTGTTGATTAAAGCAGCTGCAATGAACTCTGTGATTTTAATTATAAAATAACAAACTAGAAGATAGCCAGTGATGTGAGAAAGCATTGATATATCGATGCAATATTGCAATCGAAATAGTAAGACAATCCAACGCAACGTAGATGTTTTAATAGCCTTTTTCACGCTAGATTTCGATGCTATCGATATTTAGCGCCGTTTATTTGAATTCAAATAGAGGAAACAGCACATTGGCACATACTAGAAGTATACATATGTTCGCTTTATATTATTGATATTATCAATTTACATTACCACCAAGCTAACAAAAAATCCCACTCTATAAAGCCTTACAATATCAAATTGAGAAAAACAGCGTATATAAGCGAATAGTCTTTATTTAAAAGAACGTTCACAACATTTCCATGCATTTAGTTAGTTACATTAAAGATTTTATTTGTGTATATGTATGTATATGTTTATATATGTATATGTATAGTAGTACACTTAACAATTATGCGCTTTGGTTTGGGTTTGTCCTTGCCTTAGAATCAGATCATGGTTTGTTTTTTTTGTTTTTTTTTTTGTTTTGGTGAATTTTTAATCCAGCCCCTATTAAAAATTCAATAACTATAATTTCACATAAAACACACATAGCTACTGAATATAATTGTTCGAATTAGTTTCACTCAATGTCTATATACAATGTGGTGCAATTTTTAAATTGTATTTACTGCTCAAAGAACTGTTCCACGCTATCCTCCAGATTGTTTTGCGATTCAGTCAGTTCGCTGCTCTTGGGCTGTGGCTCGACTTGTGATTTTGATTTATGAAATAGCAAAGCTATGGCCTTGTCTGTGGGATTCTCTTCCATCTTGTTTTGCTGCTTGCCATTAATAATGGAAATTTTGTGAGTATGATTCGACTCCTGATTACTTTGAAGACTCTTGCCAAAGCGCATAAAATTCGGATCCATTTTGCCATTGCGCTCAAAATTGGAAGGTGTTGCTGAGCGACCAAAACGCATAAAATTATCCGGACGACCAAAACGCATGAAATCCTGCTTGGGACTACGCAGCTCCTCCATGTGCAAGTTTCTGCCAAATCGCATATAATTATCCGAGCGCCCGAAGCGCATAAAGTCTGAGGGAGCACGACCAAAGCGCATGAAATCTGAGGGAGCACGTCCAAAGCGCATAAAATCCTGCTTAGGGTCGCGTCCATAACGATCATAGTAGCTCGCATCGCTGGTCAGCGGCAGTTGCTCCGCCTGTCGCTTACCAAAATGCATAAAGTTATCTTGCAGGGAGCGACGCTTCTCATCCAGCTCCGGATCATATTTAAAGCGTTGCTTACGCGCGTGTTTCTGAAAGCGTAAGATGACAGAGTTCTTGCCGTAGTCCACGCCAATGGCGGAGATGGGGTAACGAAACTCTAGCTCAGCTTGCTCTGGCTTTTCACTGAGCACATCTAACAAGTTGCCTTCATTATGATTGTTGATGCTGTTGCTGCTGCCACTGTCCTCAGGCTCCACCAAAGCATTGTCATTAAAACTGGGCGACTCTATGATTTCGCTGTGTATGGCCATGGCATTGGCCAGCAAGAACATCAACGCTATGCCCATGACTGCAAAAACAAAGAAGAACAACGTACATAATTATGATGAGGTGTTGTCTTAATCTATTACAAGTTTTAATCACATTAACACAACGCCGGCGCTATATCTCTCCTCCCACTCTCCCTTTCTCACAGCTTATGTAGTCGTTTTACTTGGCTAACAGCAGCAACTACTCCGGTGGCCAGGTCTTAACGCCTTTGCTTATTCTTCGCCCAGACAAAGTGTCCCGCTAATTAACCATAACAATATTTATGCGATCATCTGCGAAATATGAATGTGCGCGTAAAATGTGCTAACCAACGGCATTAAAGCCACAACACACAATTCGAGCTGGCATCCCAACCCAACCCCCAGCCGCCCAACTCAAACTGCCAAGGCGTTTGCTATTCCCGACCCACGTTGTCCGTTGATATATGTACGTCCGGAGTGTGCGGCAGTACATTAGAGATGCAAATGATTATGGCTTTTGGATATGGTGACGGAAACGCTGAAACTGATGCACTTAACGCCCAAACTGAAGCTAACCCCACGCATGAAGCTCTCAAGCTTTCGTTGCAGTTAAGCGGCAGAAGCGCAGTTAAAATCTCTCTGAAGGGCAATGTAAGCCAAGTTAAAAGCAAAGCTTAGCATATAATAAAATATAAATCACATGTAAGCTTACGCATTATACATTTACAAATAAGAGATGTCTAGTCTTTTTCAATTTATAACAATTATTGACCTTTCTGTCGTTTTGAGTATGTTATAATAATTTTTAGCAATTTTTAATTGTTGCGATTCAAATTAAAGTAAGTAGCTTGTGTAATTTAGTTAAATTGAGAAATTTTGTATATATATAATTTTAATAAAATTATAGTAAATAAAAATATTGATCAATCGCTAAAGACTTGTAAATATAATCAACATAATAATAATATCAAAACGGTAAATAAAACAAAAAATCTTGATTTTCAGAAACCAATAGAAGGATGTACAGCATATAACCATTTAAAATTAACTTTTGAAGTAAATGACTACGACTAAATGAAACAACGCGCTATTGACGGATTACTGCTACAAGCCAGGTTTAGCCCTTCAGCCATTTTGCAAGCAGAGAGACATGCTGACCCCAACTGTCTGGCATACGCATAGCTTGGCAATTTGCTCATTAACATACATTTTATATACTTTTGGCCATTACTGTAAAATTACACAAACTGTTGCCAGATAATGCAAATGTGAAAAGAAAAAAATTATATGTAAAGCAAAAATAAAAAAAAATTTAATGTATTTCTTATTGTGTGCAGTGCAGACGCAATCAGCTGGCATTCATTGCTAGGCCTGGCCAGCAAATGAGGTTTTAGGCCAAAAGGTAATTTGTTAGTGCTGGCACTAGCGTTAATTTTGATTTAAGCTGCTAATTGTCAGCAATATGGCAAGTGCCACATGTAACATGTAATTTGGCATATGCGTTGGCCAGGCCTTGTCGCTACAAAAGTCATAAGTAAAGACTGACAAACTGACAAAATGCTAAATTGGTAAAACAGGTTGATTGATTTTGTCAAAAATTCAGCAACAAGTCAAAACAATAAATGATGAGAAGACACAAGGCAGGTACACATTTGATTTTTGTGGGCTGACATTACGCATACGCAGCGTTGTCTGATATCAATAACACACTCGTTAATTCGTTTATGTTGATGTCTGCTCTAATATGTAAGCTGACACTTTCTTTTTATTTCGGTGTCTTTGGCTGTGATTTTAATCAGATTTGCATACTTAATATTCTATTGAATATTGGCAACGCGATACATTTGAAGTTGTGCTGCTGCTGCAGCTGTAACTGCTGGCAATTGTTACTTATTTTTAAATATAATTTATCAGCAAGTAGGCGTCAGGCGTAGCTTAACACCTCAAGCGACTGGCGACAAAAGACAAATGATTGTCGCGTGTGGCATGCCACACGCCCAGTTCATACATAGTAGAGCTGATGCTGCATGTCAGTGATAAATCAAAAATTGTTTCATGCTTCGCAGCAAGTACTTGAGAGTTGAGCCCACATGCCAAATGCCACATTCCAAATGTTTGCTCTCAGCGGTTTGCGCTCTTGTCTCGTTGTGCACTTTTCAAATGAGAATCTAGCGCTGCTCTGTTTCCGCACGCATCCCACTAAAGTGCAGTCGTAAATATTTCAATTTACCTTTATTAAGCCCCAAAACGGAACAGGTGAGCGCATATGCACAGTTAACAATAAGTTTGTAGTGTTAATGACAGTGGTCTGGCAAAATTGTTTTGTTTGGTCATTGAACCAACAAAAATGTAATTTAATCTTTTGCATAAAATATTGCCCAAAAAATCAATTCTATTCACATTGTCTTTAGCTACGGGCATAAATAAAATTCAAAGTGTAAGCTTAGACATTATATTTGTTTAATGCAGTCAATTTTATGGCTAAACTTTAAGTTGCCTGACAAAGACTTTCACATTGTGCACATGTATTAGTTGCATTTTAAAATAGTTTTGAGCACACTTACCTTATATTTTATTATAATACACTTGAGCAATATTTTTCAATCGAAGCGATGTCAACTTTAACTTTTGTCGTCCAAAGCTGCGAGCTGATTAAAAAAACATATCGCAAATGGAAAATTTAAAATTCACAAGCCTTGCACACGCCGAGCTTAAGCTTAGCTCAATATATATAGAATATAAGTATTTTTATTTTTTTGGGTTCTCAGGCACAGGACACTTGTTGGCCGTGTAAATGTAAAACACTTCTGTGCCAAATGTTTGGCGTAACATCCGGTTTTTATATGTGTGTGGAGCAGAACAGAGCAGAGCCGAGCCGAAAGGCAGCCAAAGTCAGCACGACAAGCGCAAGCCGATGTTGCTGCTTTTGGTTAAGGATTATAGGCAGGCATAATGGCCTTAACTGTTCGGTGTTGCAAGCAACAAGTGTTGCTGCAAATTGTCTGCAACATTTGGCTTGGCAACATAAGCTGCAAAAGATTATTTAAAACCTACACAGTACAATATAATGTACATTTTTTTTTTTGTATTATTATGTGCTGCTGCAAGCTTGCGATATGCAGCTGCAGCCTTGACAATGTCAGGCATCCTCCCTGACCACTCCACTCATTTACATATGTTATGACAGTCTGTCTGTCAGCAAACAAAGACAAATAGTTCAGTGCATTGTGTTACATTTTTTAGCTATTTTCATTTACTTTGGTCTATTCATAAAAAAAAATCAGCAATTGTTGTTGCTGCTGCTGCTGCTGCTGCTGCTGTTACGGCTCAACAATGACGCAGCAACATTTTGACGCCGCTGTGCTGGTAACTCAAGCGCCAAATTGTATGCAAATCGCCCACAATTGTTATGCACCGCCCACTTTTTAAGTTTAAGGCTCGCACTCGCGTCCAATTAGCCAAGCGCCCCCAACTGCGGCCTGGACCTGGACCTGGACGTGTGCGTATGCGGTATAATTTGACCTCGTCAACAGCCGTTTATGAAGTTTTATGGCCCTGTAACGGGATACATTGTGGCGCCTTCAGCAGCCATTCCTTGGTCTGTCTGAACAGCTTTGTTTATTCTTTTAACTTGTCTTGTTTCTTTGCGTTAGGGTGTGCACACTACGTCTTCCGAAAGCGGAAGTCTGTAATTACGGCCTCGTTTTTGAAAGGCCAAACTTTGCTACGTCTGTCTGCAATTGACAAAGCGTAAGAAGCAGCAGACGCAGCAGTGGGCAACAGAACCTGCGAGTAAGCATGACACCAATGTGTCACCTATTTTGTCCGTTCATTTAAACACACACAAAAAGATAAAAAACTAAAACAAACAATACAAACATGTTTGCATTGATAAATAAATATTTGTGTGCTTGTATGCGAGTGTAGTATAAAGATGTTGCTACATTTGCATTTTTTTGAAGAGTCATGCTCAAGTTCAAAGCTGAGAGCTGGTTATAGGCCTAACAAACTTTGGTAATAAATAAACATTTTTAAGCTATAAATAAACGCAGTATTTGTATTATTTTATAACATAACTATAATTTCATCAGCAATGGGATAGCAAAAGTTGGCGTACAAATTCCAAAATAGAACCAGACTTTCAACTGAACTAAACTAAATCAATGCTGTTTAAATACAGGTTTTTAGCTTTGTCTTCTTAAATTGATTTAATCTAATATCATATCGCTGCATTTAAAAGCGAACACACTTTGAGCTATTCGCGTGGCAGCGTTAAAGCTTGTTTTAGTTCACCGAAGCTTTAGATTTTTATGTCAATGTCATTGTCGTAGCTCCAACTATATTATAACTTATAAATCTGGAGACAATGATCAAACTTGTAAGACACCGCTGCTAATGAAAACAAAGGCTATAAATAAATTGTAATTTGAATAGCAACAACAACAACAACAACATGCCGTCGTATGTTGAAGAACTGTTGTGCAACTGTTGAGCATGCGTTGCAACACAATCAAGCACATAACGGTAGTTGAAGTTGCTGAGATGAGTTTGAAGCCTAATGCCGGCTTAGCACACGCAGAGTCAATTAACAAAAACGACTTGAACGCCAATGAAAATGAAAATGAAAAACTGAAAACGAAAACTGAGAAAGCAAGCCGCACTTTTGAACCTCTGACCGCTGAGAGAGTAAGAGGCTTAGACTTCTGGTCAGTATGGTCAGCTGAGCAAGCAGAGCTCGCTTTTGCTTTTGCATACGACTGCAGCGCACACGTTTTTCTCTCCCTCTCTCTCTCTCTCTGCCTCTTGTTCTCGCTCTCGCGCGCGTGCGAGTGGGAGATCAATCTGTGTCGGTGTGTTATAAACTTTGCTTTGACTGGTATCATGGTATTCACTTAGCCGTTTGTTGAGTTGATATTTTTCTCAGTGTGAGGCTCTGTTTCCTAATTTTTGTAGTCAAGTTCGTTCAGTTGGTGTTTGGCAGTCAAAGCGCGCGGAGTGTGAACTAAAATTTTGGTGAATAAGCTAATTAATGTGTGTGTGCTAAAATATCCTTTAAAAAAAAGTAAACAGTCTTTTGAGTCAAAAGCAAACAGTGCTTAATTAAATTACTCTCCAGTGTGTTGAACAAAATTTGCAGGTGTGCATACAAATGTGTTATATTTGTTAAATGCTAAAGAAAAATTTGCCTATGAATGAGCATGCTTTTTCAAAATATTTTAATACGCAATCTTTTCAAAATTAAGCATGCTAATGAAGCGTATACTTGACATGGTTTGACTAAATGTTGTTTCATTTTTATGTGTTGGCTAGCAAAATGCCAAAAGCATTTCTAGGCTCAAGCTGCTCCTTCTTTCGTTGACATCTTTTGGCTTTGGCTAAAACTGGTTGCTCAACTATTTGCCAAATAACCAAAAAAATAAAAACAAAATGCAATTGAACAACTGTGCAGCTTTTATAATTTTTTTTTTCTTTTTTGGCTATTTTGGCCAAGACGACGATATATTTAAGTTGTCAGCGCACCATGTGCATGTGCTCCAAGTGACCCAATATGTCACATTTTTTAAAAAATGTATATAAAATTTTAATTTCTACTGCTTCACATGGAAAATTAATAACTCATATGCTGTTGCGGAAATATTTGCACTTCTAGTTCTAAATTAAATGCAGCCTTCTAATTCCTTAAAGTCTATAATTTACTAAGCAATTAAGTTTTAATAACAGCTCGCTTACAATGTTAACCTAGGTTCAGTGCAAAGAGTATAAAACTGTTTCTGTTTAATTCAATTTGCTGCAATTTCACAGCTTTGTATTTGTTTTTGTTTATTTTTTATCTGCAAAACGTGCGCATGCACATCTGACTTGCGATCCGCCGCTAACAATTGCTACACAACAAAGACAACAACAACAACAACTGCGGAATGACAGTCAACATATTTACACACACGCTATATGTATGTGTGCTAGTATATAAGTGCCCGTTTGGCCAGACGGCAATGAGAGGTAGCTAAAGCTAAAGCTGATCGCAGTGAACCCCATGCCTGTTGCCGGCCTGACCTGTGGGCTTTGGAATGACGTGCAAAACGTTGGCATAATTTACACTGCCTTGAGCACATGGGATGTGTACAACGATATATGTATATATAACAATCGGTTAACATGAGAAAAAGAAACTGAAATGATTTAATTGCAACAGAGTTGTAGTAAGTTGCAGGTCAACAAGCTAGGTCCGAAATGCAGTTCAAAATTAACTGGTTAAGTGGTTAACTGGCAGCTAAGCCGTTACAAATTTTCACTTTCAACTTGTGCACGTTCGTTGTCTAAATCTTTTGCTTGCTCGACTGTAAAAATCAAAATGATATGTAATCATATGTAGTAGTAGTAGTAGTTATGTAGTTATAGCTTAAAGCAAGTGCAGCTTGGTAAGTGATTGTGATCTTGGCCTGTAGTTTTCCATTCTGGTCTAAGCCAATGTTAAAGTAATTAACAGCTTTAAGTTTGGGCACAAGACATTTAACGGTTTTGAAATCTCATCAAAAGTTTAGCGGCCATAAAATTATAGCAAACGCTTAAACTCCATGTATTTCGGGGGTTTTATGGCTAATTCAGTGTCAAGTCGCTTGCAGGGGGGCAAAGCGCTCTTAACAATTAAGTATGTGTGTCTAATATTTATAGTTGAGCTACTATATTAATAGCGATTATATCTTGCAATAGCTATTCTCTGACATTTACAGCTTAGTGTGCCAATCAGTTAGCAATCACTTTTCCAATTTGATACCTTGCTGTTCCGCCAGCTAAAAATTAGGCATCGCTTGGCTGAGTTTACAAGCTCACTATCATGGCACACATGCCTGACCATAACTAGCCAACAAATTAAAACCAGCGAAAAAAACGCAGCCAAGCAGGCCAATAGTCTGTGTGGTGTTGCAATCGCTGTTATAATTGGCCCACATGAGCCACGCGGCGGATACGCAATATTTCAGTTGGTGTCAAATTTGTTGTTGCCATCTCTTTGCCTTTGCTGGCTGGTTGATCAACGGCGCATAGCGCGACAACTTGGTCATAACATTGAGCACAGTTGGTCAAAAACCAGTTGAGCTTAACGCAGCCCAAGATCAAAATAAATTACTACGTACTTGATTGAAACTAATTTAAACTTGTATAAAACATACTAAACTGTTAATAACTTGCTCATATTGATTTGCTTATACATAGCTTAAGTGTTTTTGGCGCTGACGCAAGATGACAACAAAACCGAATTTTGATTTTGAGAAGCAGGGCACGTTGACCATAGGCCCGGTGGATGACGATGAAGTCGATCGCATTGCGGCGAGCTTCAAAGGACGCAGTCTGTTTATAACAGGAGGCACAGGTTTTCTGGGCAAGGTGCTGGTGGAAAAGCTGCTGCGGTAAGTGCGAATTTTCATACATAAACAGTGGTCACTCGTTAATTTTAAGTACACAGTAATAAAAAAATAATAAAAATAAATAATAAATTGCAGACAAAAAATAAATACTTTATTAATAAATACTGTCTTAAGTAAGAAGTAAGAAGAAACAAATAAAATTGTGGACAACTTTAGAATTTAGAGATCGCCGTGCCATTAAATAATTCTAATTTACGAGCTTCCGCTTTTAAAAGACTGTAATTTAAGTATTTATTACATCTGAGCCAAACTAGTTCCATTGCTTGCACCAGTCTTAGGTATTTGTGCATATGTGTTCAGTCTCTACGGCAGGCTTAGCATGGGCAACAGCTGTTCGGCAAACGTGACCTCAATAATTCTTAATAACTTGCGCTTATGCGTAACTAATTTTTACAGCTCGTGCGGTGAATTAAATCGCATTTATTTGCTTATACGACCGAAGAAGGGCAAGGATCCACAGGAGCGCATTAAGGATATATTTCAGAATGTGGTAAGCAGCTAATACATAATTATAATAAATCATGACTTGCGTTGTTATTAACTAACCAGCTCAACAAATTGCTTGCAGCTCTTTGACCAGGTGAAACAGCTGCGTGGTGAGGCAAATATACAGAAGCAAGTTGTAGCCATAGCTGGAGATGTGCTGCTGCCAGGCTTGGGCATATCCGAGCAGGATCTGGAGACGTTGCGCAATGAGGTGTCTATTGTTTATCATTGCGCAGCAACTGTACGGTAGGTGCACGATTTTATTTAAATTGCATTTTTTTTTTTAATATACGAGTATTTCATTTTAGTTTCGATGAGCCACTGCGCAATGCCGTTTTTATGAATACGCGCGGCACCAAGTATATGCTGGAGCTGGCTTGCACTTTGAAGCGTTTGGAGTTCTTTGCATATTGCTCCACTGCCTATTGCCACTTGCATGTAAAAACTCTCTACGAGAAGCCCTACGATCCGCCAGCGGATCCGCACAAAGTCATACAGGCATGTGAGTGGCTGACCGATGACGAGGTGTCCACCATTGAGCGCAAAGTATTGGGCGACATACCCAACACCTATGCCTATACCAAATCCTTAGCAGAGGCGCTGGTTGTAGAGAAGTTCAACGAACTGCCTGCAGTTATTCTGCGTCCATCTATAGTCATACCCATTTGGAAGGAGCCCATACCTGGCTGGACGGATAATATTAATGGACCTACAGGTTTGCTCATTGGCGCCGGCAAAGGTGTCATACGCACCATGTACTGTAATTCGTCGGGCTATGGTGACTTTCTGCCCGTGGATGTTGCTGTCAATGGCATTTTGGTGGCTAGCTGGCGTAATATTACAGAAGGCACGTCTAGCTCAAATCGAGTTGCGCATATGACGTCATCAAATGATATTAAAGTCTCTTGGGCCGAGATCATTGAGTTAGGACGTTGGGTCATTGAGAATAAAGTGCCCTTGAATGGCGTGGCTTGGTATCCTGGTAAAAGATTATTTTCTATTCTTGGTTTTGTTTTTTTATGTTTTCTTTTTATTAGGTGGTTCCATGAAATCCAACTATTGGGTTCACTACATTTGCATGGTACTCTTTCAATGGATTCCTGCTCTCTTTGTTGACGCCTTGCTCTGGCTTTTGCGCTATCCTCCTGTGTAAGTTTATCATATTTTCAAAATAGCAAATTAAAGCTTTCATTACTTTCACTTACAGCTTATGTCGTGTTCAGAATCGTATTTCAAAAGGTTTCGAGGTCTTTGAGTACTATGCTAACAATGTTTGGAGCTTTGACAATTCGCAGGCCCTCAAGTTTCGCAAGCTTATGAATAATAGGGAACGCAAAACATATGTAATAGAGAAAATTGATCTTGATTTAATTGATTACTTCACAAACTGTGTGTTGTGTGCACGTCGCTTGATTCTTAAGGAATCTGACGAGTCTATACCTGCAGCCAGGCGTCACATGAAAATGTAAGTATTGCCCAGATTTCACTAAAGTCTTATTTACTTATGAATTTCCTTTATAATTTCAGCATGTGGGTTGTGGACAAGATCTACAAGGGCATGTGGCTTTTTGGCATTTTGTATATGCTTTATAAATGCTTCTTTGCCAGTTAGACTCAGCTTCATTTAAGTTAAGTGCTTAAGACCAAAATTTTAACAGCCTTGAATTGGCCTGGTTGTTTCATTATATTGTGTTTTAGTTTTAGTTGGTGTTGATACGATGTTTAAATAAATGTTAGTAGTATGAGGCGACAATTAAAACTTTTGTGTTAAATTTGAATAATCCCGCAATAAGTCAGTTTTAACAAAAATAGCTATATTTGGTGAGAAAAAACTTAAGCTGGCAACTCTGGAACTTAAATAAAGATGTTGGGATGATATGTGCAATAATCAAGTTGAGAAATTACTATTTGTTGTAAAAACAAGTGCGGCAAAAAAATTCAGCATGGACAATTTTGCTTTAAAAATTGATTTGTCAAATTATTTTAAGGACGCACGCAAGTGCTCCTTAGTGTCCATAAACCGGTCATGGTCTAACATAAAGGATCTTCAAGATCACATTCAAAAGTTGTTTCATCTGGTAAGTTTAAACTTCAGTCTTGCTTTTAAAATGACTAAAAACGCCGGCTTCCACAGAATAATATTAGCCTTTTAACCAACGATGGGTATTATCTTCCACCTAAGGAGTCCATTTTACTGCTCAATCCAGGACAATCACTTATTGCCTTTAATCTCGATGTAGAAGAGAGCCTTACAGAAGCTTCACACATCGAGGAGAATACAAGGAAAGAGACAATAGAGCCTGTCAAAAAGCGCAAGAATTGCTCCAACGATATAGAGACAGAACTCACTTGTTCTACACCACGTCCACCAAAGCGCTCCAAGCAAAAGAACGCAACTCCAAACGCGTCAGTAGCTCATGCTTCGATCAAAGAGATTGACAATACGCATAAACAGAAAAGTAATACTAGAACAACCAAATCTATTGATGGGGAGCTACAGTTAACGAGCATTGCTGACACCGGCCAGCAGATTGAAGCCGTGCTTACTGTAGTGCAGACAGATAATAATAATCACATTATATTTAACGAAAACGAAATTGTGCAGGCACAAGAGTGCACCGAAGAGACACCCTCTAAGACAATATTTATCTGTCCCTTAATGAAGCTGCATCATAATACTCCACGTGAATTTAAAGGTGTGCGTCAAGAGGAGCCTATTAAGATACTAGAAGACATTATAATAAAACCGGCAGTAGAGACAGTAAAACAAGAGAAAGTACAAAGCCCGCTGAATTTAGAATCAGTAGATGTGGAAACAGTTGCTAGCGCTAAGCCTTTGGAAATACCTGCCGTGATTAGCTCGCCGGCTAAACATGAGCAGTCTACAATAGAAGCTGAGTGCAAAGTTCCTAATGAGCAGTGTTCAAAAGTAATTGAACAGAGTCTATTAGAATCAGACTCGGAAGACGAGGTCATGGTGCTAGATGACACCACTCTGGATGACTCTGACTCTGATGTGCAGACTGTGACTGAAAGAAGTACCAACGGTAAGCATTAACCAGTTAATCATTTGTAAGCCATATTTAAAATTAAATTTAATCTCACCAGCTAAGAAAGATACAACGCAGGAGGTAATTGCTGATCTGCTACAAAATGCAGTTTCATTGAGTGATTTGCCATGTGCCAACGATACCTTGCTCTTCAAGCTGCCCATGCCCAAACGTCATAGCGCTGCATCCAGCACTGGTTATATTGCTGGATTATGTACTTATGTTAATCGACGCACTAAGGTGGTAACGATTTCTATTATAGGTAACAGAAGATTAGTATACCAGCGTAAAATCAATAAATTTCAATCTATTCTAATGCAGTTAGTTAGCATTTATTAAACTATTTATTTTTTGCAGCTTGTGCCGTTGGTCTACGCAACGTCTTAAATAAATATGCCAACTCATTGGATGACTCCACCGATGAAATCTCCACTCTGAATGTGAACTTCAAGGAGCTTATTAAACCAAAAGTAGTTGTCACAGCGGTAGACTGATATACACAGACATATCTCATATTTTCTTTCTTAAACTATGTAATATATATAACCAAAAGTAGTTGTCCCAGCGGTAGACTGATACACACATACATAGCTTATATTTCTTCTCTTAAACTATATGTAATATATATAAAATAATCAAATATATTCCATCTTTACACTGCGTGCTTTTCAATTTGCTTCAATAGTTCATCGGCTTCCTCTCCGGTTTTGACGCGCAGCAATATGGACATGGGCTTAGTCTCCTCCGGTGTTGGCACACATACCATCATGACATTATTCTTGCCCATGCGCTGGCTTGGTATGCCCTTGGCAAGTAAAACATTTATGAGTATGTTCCCCAGGTTAGTGTCGGCACGTACTAGCATTTGTGTCTTGTTTGAATCCTTGACAGGCTTTAAATATAATGTGCCCACGCCTCGATCCTTAAAGTCGTTATCCTTCTTTACAAACACTTTGCAGCGTTTCGAAAATGTGGCATCGTCTTCAACTACCTGCAAGTCTGTCAATTAGCAAAGAATTTCGTTTGACTGTTTATTATCTTCTCATACCTGCTTAAACTCAACTTTCGGTGGTTGATCCTCATCAGCTTCATTTGCGGAAGATTCGCTTGATTCTGGAGGAGCACTAGGTGGTGGATTACAAGATGCCATAGAAAATGGCGTTGTGGCCGAGCCAAAGAAAAATCCAGCGCCGGGTGCTTTGGTCTCGGCAGGCGGTTTGTTAAAGCCCATAAAAGTGGATGTACTTGGCTTATCATCGCTTTTTAGGCCAAAACTTAAACCATTTGATTGAGTTATATTTGTGCTTGTTGCTGTCTCGCTTTTGGCAATGAGTTGCTTAGGCGACGACTCCTTAACGCTTTCAGTAGATGTTAAGGGTGCATTCATACTGAAAATGCTTGCGGGTGGTGCAAGCTTTGCAGACTTATTTTTGTCGCTTGCTGAATCAACTGGCTTTTGTATATTGCGAAAGGAGAAACTCGGTGCAGACATTGTTGTTGCAACGCTACCGCTAGTTACCGTGCAGTTGGGCCTCTTAGCACTGGATGTGGTCGTAGGACTGGCGAAAGTAAATGTACTTGATGGTGCACTAGCTGTGGTAGTAGCTGCCTTGGGTAAGCTTGTGGTTTCCTTGTCCTTTGTCTCCTTAGAGTCTTTTTGCTGGAGTCCCTGCACATAACCTTCATAGCTGCCAAACACTGGACTCAGCAAGCAGTATGGATTTTTTTCAACGTTCTCTTGCAAAAATTTTACGAAGGCTTTATTCAAATCGGCCACATTATCAAGGTACTCTTGTGTGCCGCTGGATCTGATTAAAGTAGGTTTATCTGCGGTATCAGGTGACTTAAAGTTCGCAGCTGATTTAGAGCTTGATATAGCCGAGCTATTGCCAAATATTGAAGTAGTGGAACTGGTATTGCCAGCACTAGTCGAATCCTTAGACAACGGTTTGATAGATCCCCAGTCAATAGAAGCCTTGGGTTTACCGTCAGCAATATTCTCGTTGACCTTTGTTGCGGACGCAATTGAACTGGCAGACGAGGTGGCCGTAGGCGTGCTCGCCACGGTCGCAATAGCGACAGTCGTACTCGGCACTAATTTATCTAGAAATGCAAAGGGCGCGCCAGGGGCGGCATTTGCAGGCGCTGCAGGCTTGTTAAAACCTAAAAAAAATTAAATACAAGGATTAATACTACTTCGATATTAAAAATGTTCTTAAACTTACCCGAGAAACCGCTAAATACACTCTTGCTCGGCGAGGCCGAGCCGGCGTCTCCCGCGCCGGCTGTGCTTCGCCGTGTGGCCGTCTTGAAAACGCGTGACTTTAGCTCTTCTGGGGGTGCACTTTTGAATGTGCCCCGCTGTTCAGGCTCCTCTTCCTGATCCCAGTTGTCATGGTTAAGATTAGACGTAGCCTGTCTTTTGCCAGCCATTTCAGTGAATTAATGCAATATTTTTTCAGCAGAAAGCGTTGAAATTCAATGCGAGCCCTCTTATACTATAACAGTGCTGTAAAAATTTCATAGGTAACAATAGCTACAATCGATAAGAAAAAAATAGCTAGAAATAGCTAAACGGATGTCAACCATGATCAACAACACTGAAAAATTGTTTTTATATAGAATACGCATAAAGAAATAAACAAATACTCTTTAAACTTTTATGGTATAACTATATTACCTTTAAAAATACCTATATATCTAAGCTAATGGTTATTTTGATGTCAAAATCGATATGTCTAGCTATATAGTTTCGAAAATGCCAACACTGTTCCATACTTGTATCGTTTCGTTTCGATTCAGTTCAATTGAACAGATCATTCGAATAAACTGTTCACTAAACGCGACAACTCTGCTACCTTGTAAGCGACGCAGCCAGAAGAGCAAAAATTGCAATATTAGTGATATATATAATTCAATCTACGGTTCCGAATAAATTGTAGAGGGCTTAGAATTATGCGCATTTAACGGGAATTTGTAATGCCAGCCAGTTGTGTGCGAAAACGAATGCAGGCTGTAAAAAAACAAAAATGCGCGGCGTATTTCTTGGCAATGAAATTAATTGCGCTTTGACGCAATTGAAACTTAAAAGTATACGAAACGTGAAGTGTGCGTGCGTTTCTCAAATGTGCAACGGCAACGTGTGTAAAATATGAAGTGAATTAGCGTGAAAACTGCTGCTGCCCAAAAGAGAGTAAATACAAATTTGTACTTCAATACAGATAAACATATAGACACATAAATGCATGCGTACATGCGATACATATACACACACATATGTACATACAGACGTGCCAGCAGCAATACTAAATCAAACGCGTCCTAAACACGAAGGCATCGGAGGTAAATCGTGTTCGTTTGTTATCCTTGGGATTGCCTAAACTAGCTGCCGCCTCGTGTGAGATCCTTTTATTGTTATTGTAGGGCGTCCTTGAAGTAGGACTGCCGACTGCGAGCTCGCTGCTGTTTTGTTTTCGAGCAAGTGTCTGTGTGTGAGTGTGCGAAAAGTGAAAAGGTGTGTGCGTAGCTGAAAGTAAAAAAGCAGTGCAAAAATGCCGCCAGCCTTAATTGGCATCTCGGAGTTTGTGGAGGAGACGCGCGATGACTACAACTCGCCCACCACCTCCACTTTTGCATCCCGCATGCCTGATTGCCGCCAGACAATTAGCATATTGGAAGAGGTAAGCACTAAAACTAAGCGCGCGCTCTCTTTGTCGCTCTCGCTCTATCCTAGTCGCAGCGCTGAGTATAATTTAAGTTCAAGGTGTCTAATCAATTTACTGCAATGAAACAACGCCCCCCAACCAACAATAACAACAACAGCAACAGAATAGTAAAAGCAATTTATTTGTATTTACGTTTGTTTGTTTGCTAAGTGTTTATGCAAATGAACAATCATAGCAATGGCCAAATAGTGGGAGATCGAAAGAGAGTGAAGTGGGGCTTGCATTGGCGCAGCGCCAAGCTTGAGATTAAAAAGCCTAAGCAGAAAAAGCGAGACTAAGCAAATGGGAGGGAAGCCACTGACATTTTGCAAGGTGGTTATGCACTGTGGCTCTACAATAAAATTTATAAATAATAAAAAGTCTATATTCTTAAACTGAAGCAGCTGGCACATCACGCCCCAGCCCATAATAAAAAAAAGGCCCACAACTTCCTCTCTGTCTGAACATGGGGCAATGTTTTATTTTTATATTGAGTCACTTGGCAGCTGCAACAACAAAAACAACAACTACTACATATAAACATGCGGCTATTCCTGGTGTGATAAGAGCAAGTGCATATGTGAATGTACTTTATAAATACATATACATTTATGAACCATATATGAATATAAATATATTTTAATATTTAATATGGTATTATGCACGCGATCAGCGCTTATCAATCAAGCTGTATAGTGTCCACGCCTACATTTAATGCAGGCACTCCCTTGAGATATTTAAGACTCTGCTTTATGATTAATTTCATGTCGAAAATTTGTCGCTTTGTGCTCCAATTCCATTGGTTAAGCGGGACAGACGACGTGTCGGCGTTCCATTGCAGCGCTAAAATTAGCAATGCTCACAGTGCCTATATAGACCACAACAGTAAACGCTCGATATGACAACTATTAAAAATACTTGCTAAAAATGAAACAATTTTATTTCAAATAAAATTTTACATATTTAATATTTATTACAAATCGAATTCTAAATTCAACAGGTTGCCATTACAAAGCATCTGTACTGTATCTAAAATGGTCTATGCAGTAAATTAGTTGTTTATAGTAATTGGCCGATAGTATTATATTATATCTATGCTATTTAGAAGTCAGTCCATACTTACGTCAACAGTTCGTTTCGTGTTTTATTAGCAACCGTAAAATTGTTTGCCATCCAATTGAGTGACTAGTTAATGAATCTTAAGTACAAATCAATATAAGTTAACACACGTGTAAGATAATCAAAAATGTTAGAAATCAATATTAGAGTAATTCACATTCGAACATGTTAGAGGGGCGTGCTTAGACCAAAATAGACTTAAATTCATTTATAGTAGAAGCATGCGAACCAAACATAGACGAGCTTGGTTGTGTTTTATTATTTACAGCCTTAGAATTTGCATTTGTATTAGGCACACACGCACACAGACATTTATAGAAATTTTTAAGTTGAATGCGGTTTTGGGCCAAAAGTAACTTGACCAGGCACAGTGCTCTGACCGTATTTATAAAATGCGTCTTTTGTTATCACAAACTAAGAGAGAAAGAGAATGTGCGAGTTAGAGAGAGAGTGAGAGCGAAATGTAAACCAGTTAACCAACTTATTTTTGTTATTGTTAAAAACAATAAATTTAGCTTGAAACTCACTTTAGCACAAAAATGTTTACAAGCATGTGAAAACTTTATGCGCCTGCTTATCGCTGTGCAAAATATTATACTTATATTTTTTTTCTTATAACATAGCTGCCAGTACAATCTAATCTTTAAAAATTCCAAAAAACAAAAAAATAAAAAACGCAACAATTTGTAGTTTGTAGTGAGAAAAGCCAAGTAAATTATTAAAAACGGGCACTGATTGGCCTGTGGCTGTGTCTAATGCAATAAAAATGAATTAATATTAATTGCTAGGTCACGTTTGGGGTTAAATACATTCACGTATATATTTGGTAAAGGCAGAGCGAGAGAGCCTTAAAATGCATTTGAGACTACACAATAAAAATATTTAGCTTGAAATGACAATCCAGTTTAAGTGGGTTGATAAATGTTAGTATTAATAATAAAAATGATTCATTTCCTATCAGAATGTGTTTTTATAATTTCTAATCCTTTCGACTGTACTAATCCATCAGGGAAAACTTCTTCTTTATTAAATTGAAGCTTTTGTTACGATATTTTTTTCCGTGTAAATTTAATATGCCTTTTTTTAATAAACTTGCTCTCTTTTTGCAGCGTCTTGAGTTTGATCGCGAGGGGTTAACTAAGCTAAAGAAAGCTGTCAAGGCCATACACAATTCCGGAAATAGTAAGTATAGATGTTTTAATTGTTTATTTGACTATAATACATATTTATTGCAGCTCATGTGGATAACGAAATGTTTATGGTGCGCGCCATGGAGCGCTTGGGCGGCAAGGTCATTGATCAGGATGAGCCCGACATTGGCGCTGCCTTTCTCAAATTCTCCGTGGTCACCAAAGAGCTGAGTGCACTCATGAAAACACTGGTAATTTAAGCATGTTTTATCTTCGTACCATGCGCTTAATTTTGTGTACTGTTCACAGATGCAAAACATCAACAACATTGTCATGTTTCCGGTGGACTCGATGTTGAAGAGCGAACTGCGGGGCGTAAAGGGTGATATGAAGCGTCCCTTTGATAAGGCGGCTAAAGACTATGAGGCCAAGTTTATCAAAATTGAAAAGGAGAAAAAAGCGCAGGCCAAGGAGGCGGGCATGGTGCGCACCGAGATCGATGCTGCTGTAGTGGCCGATGAAATGGAAAAAGAGCGTCGTCTCTATCAGTTGCAGACCTGCGAGTATCTGCTTAAATACAAAGAGATTAAAACAAAAACTGGCATTGAGCTGCTCCAGCACCTTATCGAGTATTATCATGCGCTGAACAAGTAAGGCATACTAATGATTGATTGACTGAATGCATATGTAAATATATTGTCTATTGTCATTGCAGTTATTTCAAAGATGGCTTGCAAACAATTGAGCATTTCGGCACGTATATTGGCGATCTGAGCGACAAGCTGCATGTGATCAAGCAAAAGCAGGACGAGGACAGACGTAGCTTGCTGGACTTGCGAACATTGCTGCGCAGCACGCCGGACTTTGAGCGCGTCGAGCAGTCGTCGACAGCAGAGAATCGCAGTGGCAGCGGTGGTGCGGGTGCTGGTTACTCATTGCATCAGCTGCAGGGCGATAAGCATCATGGCGTGACGCGGCAAGGACATTTGCTGAAGAAAAGCGAGGGCAAGGTGCGACGCGTTTGGCAAAAGCGGCGCTGTCGCGTCACTAGCGATGGCTTTCTCGACATTTTCCATGCGGATGAATCGAAGCCGCCGACGCGTGTCAATCTGCTTACCTGCCAGATCAAGCCCGTACCGGATGACAAGCGCGGTTTTGATCTAATCAGCTGTAAGTTTGCTTGAGACATTTATTTTATAATTCATTATAAATTGTTTATTGCAGATAATCGTCCGTACCACTTTCAAGCTGAGGATGAGTCCGATCAAAAAGCTTGGATGGCTGTGCTGGTCAATTGCAAGGAGAAGGCGCTAACCAAGGCCTTCCAGCATGCCAATCCACAAATGAGTCCTAGCCTGGTGGAGCTGCAAAAAACGGTCATACGCTATGTCCAACTGCTGCCGGGCAATGACAGATGCTGCGATTGCGGTTCACGCAACGATGTCACCTGGATCAGCCTCAACTTTGGCATACTTGTCTGCATACAATGCTCCGGCGTGCATCGCGATCTCGGCGTGCATCATTCGCGCATACAGAGCTTAACGCTGGACAATCTAACCACGGCCAATTTGCTAATAGCACGCGCCATGGGCAATAGCACGTTAAATGACATTATGGAAGCCAAGCTTGGCAGGGGCAAGCTAAGCCATGAGAGCAGCATGTGAGTAACGATGTTCACACAGTGGTCTGGATTAGTAATCAAATGTTCTATGTATTTTGTAGGGAGGAACGCTATGACTTTATACGCGCCAAGTATGTAGCCAAGCGCTATGTGATGCGCACCTGCGCCGATGACAATGATCTGCGCTCGGATCTGGAGCAAGCTATAGTGAATGCAGACATTAGTCAACTGCTGCAGGTGTGGGCCGAAGGCGCCGATCTAACCTGCTGCTTGCCCAGCTCGGATGCGGGCGAAACAGCGCTGCATCTGGCCGTGCTGCGTGAGGCAGGCGGCACACTGCATATCGTTGACTTTCTCATACAGAATATGCCGCCCAAGGGCCTCAACAAGGCCACCAATCCGCCCGGACTGCTGGATGTCACCGGCAAGAACACGCCATTGCATCTGTGCGCCATGCACGATCGCCGTGAATGCATGAAGCTGCTGCTGCGCTGTGGCGCCGACTATGAGCTTAAAAATTCACAAAACAAAACAGCGCTGGATATAGCCAAAGAATTGGGTCATAATGGCTGCAAGGAGCTGGTAAGCTACAACATTAAAGCAGCCAATTCTTCGATCTTACATAATTCTGTTTGCAGATTGAATGTGCCATAAAGCGTGAGAAGAGCGCCTTTGATCACATAAACACCGATTGGAATCTGCCCAACGAGGATGGCTCTACGGATTTCAGCGATGATGACACAGTTATTGACGAACGCGTAAGTAGCTGCTGCCTTTATTATTAACGAAAAAAATGTATATATGGCTTTTGTCCTCTTATAGAAATCTCGTTCACGTCCGCCTAGTTTCGCTGGCGGCGATTCGCCGGTGCTGCGCTCACGCTCCTCTACTTGCGACTCCATACAGTCCAGTTCTAGTCCCATTGCCAACTGTCCAAGCCGTCAGTTCACGCTGCCCGCTTACACACAATCCGCGGGCACTTCGCCAAAGCAGCACTCCAATGTGGGCCAATACCTAGGCGTGGTCAGCGGTGGCAGCAGCAGCAATAACGGTGGTGCCTCTAGTCCCAGCTCGACGTGTAGTCAAAATATGCGCGCGGCTCGCAACAGCCTTAATATGCAGAGCGAGCTGGCGCATGTGACGGGCGCCCGAAAATCCACGTCCACAGCGAATATGAACTCGCTGAAGAAGCGAACAGCGCCAGCGCCGCCGCCTGGCACTTTCAGCAATGCCCAAGGCAGCATCTTCTATGGCACACTTCCGCATCCGCCCAGGCATTCGCAGCACATGGATGGCAACGATGTGCGTGCGATTAATCACAAGAATCAGTCCATGGATGTTGCCTATGGCACATTGCCGCATATGCGCAGCGTGGAGAGCTCACCGCGCATCACAGGCGGCACTGCCACAGGCAATGGCAGCAATAACAGCCTAATACCGGGCTTAGGATTTGGTCACAAGCGTTCACCTAGCGGTGAGTCCTTGAACCGTCACCTAGCGGGTGCTAAGCTAGTGCTGCCGCCCACGGATGAGCTGCCGCAGCTAAAGCATGTAGACAAATCAGCATTGATGCGACCCAAAATACCGCCTCCTGGTCCGCCAGCAGGTAAGCTCATCACTCAGTTCCTCACTCTTCTCATTTCTTACTAATTCCATCTTTCTGCAGAGCGTGACATACCCAATGGTCAGTCGAATGAGAGCATTAGCTCTATGGATGAAGGACCCATTGCACCGCCACGCAAGGTAAGCTCGATCCCGTTAATTAACCCAGTATTATTTTTAACGAAAATTGTGCTCGGCTAAAACGACAGCGACTGTTCGAAAGGAGATTCTATTTCATAACTATACGACATCTCAGAATTTATTTTTGTGTTTGCTAAAATGCACAGATTTTAATTACTAATTAATGGCTAAAAATTCTTTACTGTTACTTGATGTCTGATTCTATTAATATAATGTGTGCTGTGACTGTCTTATAAATATGAAATACGAATTTATTCAAAATGAATTCCAGTTCCAGTGCTAATCGTTTTGTTGTAGCACAAATTTCTAGTATTAAGCATAAGTTGACTCAATGAGTTTATTCTGTGTATATCCAACGAATTTTCAGCGCAAGCAACAAAACATGTTGAGAGTAGAGCATTCCAGCGAGGAAACGGTAATTGGCCAAGGCATACAAATACATATAAAAACAAAGACAAAAAACAAGCTCAAACCAAAACAAACAATCATTTATTTGCCGTTTTTCACTTATTGTTGTTGTCGTTCGTTTAATGTTGATTTGTTTATTTTCTCTTCTACTAAATGTGCCGTTTACATTTGCTCAAAAGCTCTTCTAACTCTATAAGCGCATACTCAAGCTCTCTTCCCATATACTAAAGTGTTACTTTTTTTTAAACTCGTTACACTAACTCTAACTAGTATATCATTTAAATATTTTAAATCTATTTGTTGTTGTTGATTTATTAAAAGATTTGTTTTTACTTTGCACAGCTCATCAATCAGTCTGCTAACTTTACGGACTACGAGTCCTGGCACACAGATATGGACTCCTCTGGCGGTGGGCTGGATCACTCTGCCGAGTCGAATGTTTCCTCTAGCGATAATGACAGACTTAACTCATCGCCAGACAATCAAGGCAAAACGCCAAGTGGTGTTGGCTCCGTTAACAAGCTGCACTACGTAAGCTATATAAACTGAACTTAATTAAAATTGTAATTAATGATGATCTCGGTTTGTTTTAGAATGGCCAGCGACGCTGTCGAGCATTGTACGACTGTGTGGCGGATAACGATGATGAGCTGGAATTTAAGGAGGGGGAAATACTCATAGTGCTAAATGAGCGCACCGACGATGAGAATTGGATGGAGGGTATTATCGAGGGTCATCCGGCGAGGCGTGGCATGTTTCCCGTTAGTTTTGTGCATATGCTGCCCGACTAAATGGTGCCCCACACATGTGTGTGTGTGTGTTTGTGTGTGCTCCCAGCTATATATGTATTTCTGGCGTGTGTGTATGTGTGTAAAGCAAGATTTTATTTATTATACTCCTTTTTATCACAAAACTATAATTATATATGTATTTATTTGAACTACTCGGTTGTAAGTAAATGCACACACACACACACGCATTACGTACACACAAACACACATATAAAGCTATGTACTCTATGCAACTACAAATTAAATAGTTTATATTTCTTTTAAAATCATACCTATGAAAATACACAATGTATTTGCTTTTTATGTATTTTTAAATTTATATTTTACCCTTATTTAGCACATACATAAACATATACATATTTATATACTATAAGTAGGCGCCGCTTTGAATTGCTTTTACAATTAAACATATTCCTGCAAATGTGTTATAGGCTCTAAATACCAACATCATCATCGTATATGAACTATATATTAACTATGTAAACCTATTTATTAGCCAATACATCACAAAAAAGTTACTTCTCTAAAAATGCTGTAAAGACAAAAACCCTAATAGATCGTGCATCATTTGTTTTCCATGCAAGCGAATTCTTGGATGATTTGTATTGATATAGTTGAATGTATGTATGTATGCTTAACAATACGCTGCCATAAACACAAATATACTTACTAAAGAAAAAAGGAAGCCGACTTGGTCTAGCTTCTAAACGCGTTTGCGAGCTCGTACACACAAATAATGTAATACTGTTGATGGATTTAATAGAAAGTTTATAAAACAACGTTAATAAAAGTGAAATGTTTACTCCAACTAAAGCTTAACTCATAAAAAAAACTCCGATTGCTATTATACTTTAACAACAAACATATTATAATGCTATAAAATATTAATTGATAAGTAAGAAATTTCAAGCCCCTGTACCTAGAGAAGTTGTTACGCATTAAGTACGCATTAGATATGTATGATTGTAGTACATGTAATTCCAAAGCGCTGTCAAATGAACAACATATGAATTCTTGACTTATTTGACTACTCAGTTGTATACCAGGCACTCAACACATCATTATCAATAATATGTAAACTGTAGATACAATGTTTTTTTTATTGTAAAGTACACACACCCTTTACATTTTGTACACACATTTCAGTATTTATTTAGCAAAAGCATTAATATTACAAGATATCTGATATTATATATAAGACAAATAAAAGAAGAACTCAACGCTTATTAAATATACATATATATAAGGTTGTGTTTTTACCAAAAACAAAGCAGCCGTTTTAATAGAAGGGTTCGCGGGTAAGATTTGAATTTATTTTCCATCTTGATCCCATGAAACGTGCTTTAGCTTCAATACGATAGCTTATTGTGGCGGCCGGATGATATATGATGCTGCTTGTGACTATTTGGCAAACAAGACTCGTTACAATGCTTAATTACCTGTGACACGTATCGAAGGAATACCTATCGCTCAACTCTAATCTCGAGCGCATAGATTCTGTAGTGCGGTGCGAATTAAAGTAAATATAAGTGCAAATATTTAGCATTCTGGCTATTAAAATAGTCTTTTACATGTAAAAATTGTAGTGAACACTTAAGCAAAGAAGTGCCTTTGCTGATTCCATTTTGCGGATAAGAAAGGTAATTGTAAGTGTGCAAAAGTAGCTCTAACTCTTGTGTATATCGATATCGAAATTGTCGGTTTTTGTTTAGCACTAAAACGGGTACGGGCACGGGGTAAAATCTTTGCCAAAAAGCGATTGAATATTAATGCTTGTATGCAATAAAACTTCTGCTTCAAATATACAGAACAAAAAAATAACTTGGAGGAACATAAAGCGCAACAAGAAACAGGAATAAGACGAGCGCCAGCGCCGCGAGCAGCTCACAAAGCTCCAGCGCATTGGGTAAGCACACACACTCAGTTCCAGCCCAAGCAATGAGTGCTGCCAAGAAGTACAAGCCTATGGATACGACAGAACTGCACGACACTGAGAATATAGCCGCCTGCCTTAAAAAGGGCGACAGCAACAGCAATCTAACGTCAACAAATCTTGGCCGAAGTGCCTTTGCGGCCCAAAACATGAATTCAGCATCAGCGTCCACAAACGGCGAACGACTGCCAAACTTCTCCAAGATAGGTGGCGCTGCCCATCATGGCAACGAGATACGTTCGACACCAACTACCTCAAATCTTCTCAATCGGATGGGCGCCATACACAATACCAAGCCCGGCGATGTGAAGAAAATAGTTATTAAGAATTTCAAGGGTAAGTTATGACGGTAAATAAAATCAATGACCTAAGACTTATGTTATTGAATTTGTGTATGTGCAATAGCTAAACCTACACTGCCCGATAACTATTCTGAGGATACTTATGTAAAGTTAGAGGAGGCTGTTATAGCCATACAACAGTCGAAGCCAATAAAATATTCACTGGAGGAACTCTATCAGGCTGTTGTAAATATGTGCAGCCATAAAATGGATGCGCAGTTATATACGAAACTCATGGAGCTGACAGAGCAGCACGTTAAACGTAATATAAAAATGAAAGAACTTACAGGCGGGAGCCTCGACAAACTGGTGAGCATATTACATGTCATTTTAATAAATATAATTTAAGCATAATGTTTATTGCTAGATTTTGTTGGAGAAAATCAACTACTGGTGGCTCTCGTTTTGCCAGCAAATGATCATGATACGCAGCATATTTTTATACATGGATCGCACCTATGTGCTTCAAAACTCCTCCATACACTCAATATGGGACATGGGGCTGGACCTCTTTCGCATACACTTTGCCCAAAACAGCGTTGTGCAAAAGCGCACCGTCGAGGGCTTGTTAGCGCTCATTGAGAAGGAGCGTCAGGGATCTACTGTCGATCGTGGTCTACTTAAGAGTCTTGTGCGCATGCTGTGCGACTTACAGATTTATAGCAGCGCCTTTGAGGAGAAGTTTCTCGATGCGACCAACCAACTATACAAGGCTGAGAGTCAACGCAAAATGCAGGAATTGGAGGTGCCTGAGTACTTGCAGCATGTCAGCAAACGTCTCGCGGAGGAAAATGAACGCCTATTGCATTATCTAGACTCCAGCACAAAGTATTTACCGCCTTCTTTTTACCGTCTTCTTTTTGCGTAAATATTTAAATACTAATTATGTATGTCCTTTTTATTAGGCATCCTTTAATTTATAATGTGGAAAAGGAGTTGCTTGCCGAGCACTTAACAACTATTCTACAGAAGGGCCTCGACCTTCTGCTAGAGGATAACAGACTGACTGATCTTTCACTTTTATATGCGTTGCTAAGCCGCGTCAAGAATGGCACATCCGAGCTCTGTGGCAATTTCAATGGTTACATTAAGGTATGAATTACACAAAGTATTCTCAATTTAGCCGTATTTCTTAATTTTTTTTCATATTCTACTTTAGAAAAAGGGACGTACTATTGTAATTGATCCCGAGAAGGATAAGAGCATGGTACAGGATCTTTTGGACTTTAAGGACAAAATGGATGTTATTGTGCGCAATTGCTTTGAACACAATGAGAAATTCACAAACTCATTGCGCGAAGCATTTGAGTTCTTTATTAATCAGCGCGCCAATAAACCGGCTGAACTTATTGGTTTGTTTAATGTTTTTATGCACATTTATGTAATTAGTTTAATTCCATTTTGTTTTTTTATAGCTAAATATGTAGACATGAAGCTGCGGTCGGGCAACAAGGGTACCACTGATGAGGAACTGGAGAAGACGCTGGATAAGATTATGGTGCTGTTTCGATTTATACACGGCAAGGATGTGTTTGAGGCATTCTATAAAAAGGTATGCATTTTATTTAAATGTATTTGCAAGTAATTAACATGGATTTATTGTGGACTAGGATTTGGCCAAACGCTTGCTAGTGGGCAAGTCCGCCTCCGTAGATTCGGAGAAGAGCATGTTGTCAAAACTGAAACAGGAATGTGGCGGCGGTTTTACTTCAAAGCTCGAGGGCATGTTCAAGGATATGGAGCTAAGTCGCGATGTGAATTTAGCTTTTCGTGGACATACGCTTAGCAATGATCGTGATGTTACCAATCTCGATTTAACTGTCAGCATACTTACCATGGGCTATTGGCCAACATATGCGCCCACTGAGGTCACAATGCCGCCGCAGTTTATCAATCCACAGCAGATCTTCAACAAATTTTACTTGGAGAAGCACAGCGGGCGAAAGCTACAATGGCAGCCAACTCTGGGAAACTGTGTGCTGCGTGCACAGTTCGATGCGGTGCGTCCCATTCTATCAAAACCAAAATGCTCTGTTTATTTAACGTTGTTGTGTATTGCTTTTAGGGTCCCAAAGAGCTGATGGTATCGCTGTTTCAAGCTTTGGTGTTGCTGCTGTTTAACGACAAGCCCACTTTGAGCTATGAGGAGATCTTGGCTGCCACCAGTATTGAGGATGGCGAGCTGCGTCGCACGCTCCAATCGCTGGCTTGCGGACGGGCGCGTGTCATAACAAAATCTCCCAAGGGGCGTGACATTGAGGATCGCGATCAGTTTGATTTCAACAATGAGTTTATCAACAAATTGTTCCGCATTAAAATCAATCAAATTCAGATGAAGGAAACGGTAAGAACAACTATATTTAAGAATATATATATATATGAGTTTATGAAATGATTTTTAAATGCAGAACGAGGAGCAAAAGGCAACCGAGGAGCGCGTTTTCCAGGATCGTCAGTATCAAATTGATGCGGCCATAGTGCGTATTATGAAAATGCGCAAGACATTAAGCCACAATTTGCTCATCACTGAGTTGTTCAATCAGCTAACGTTTCCAGTTAAGGTGTGTATAGCTTAAAATCATTAATGCAGTATCTTAAACATTATTTTCTACTATTGTAGCCTGCTGATCTGAAAAAGCGTATTGAATCGCTGATTGATCGCGACTACATGGAACGTGATAAGGATAATCAAAACCAATACAACTATGTGGCTTAAGACGTTACACTCCTTTTGGCCAAGCAGCGCGTAACATTTTTGTACTAATTCTTGCAACCATATAACAAATTATTGAACAAGTCCAACGAAAATAATAATGTTTTTCTTTGGTTACTGTATCTGTAGCTGCGTGTTTGTGTAACGCATACACTTACATACATCTTGCAGTTGTAGTTGTAGTTGTGTGTGTGGCACGAACGCGGTTCGTCTTTTGTAAGTTACTGTATCAACTAAATAAATTAGGCGTTTAATTTACAGAAAACAAAAAAAAAGTAATGCAATTCATGCGAACAATTGTTTGTGTGGTTTGTTTTATTCTTGGGTTTTATTTTATTATAATAATTTGATGAAACAATAGTTGGTAGATACATTTGCAGGCTAATATTGATAGTATATAACTTATATATTTATAATAAAAACTATTAATTGTAAAGCTGCAAGAACACTAAAAACTGAAAACACTTTTTTTTATTTTGATTTACATATAGATAAAAGAAACAATTGCGTATACAAAGGTAATGCACAGCGTGTTTATATGCTAAGTTTAATAATAATATATAAATAATATGCAAAGCGTTTATATACAATTTGAAAATTATAAGTAGCTAAAGATTAGAGGCGTCTATATATATATACATAACTACATCGTTTGAAATTATACAGAAAACCGAGGCTAATTGCTATCACATATGCTGCTACTTCCTCTACTCTCAACTGCTCTTAACAAACAAAGTGCTCCAACAGCAGCTTTTTAAAAATCTTATCAAAAAATATGTTAGTGCTGAACGCGCTTTGTTTACTTCTTGTCGTCGAGAGTATGAATTCTTAGCCTCGTTTTACGCCTCCACGCTGTTAACGCTGTACTGTGAACTATCATATTCTGACACATTATCCGAGCCATAACCATTAAAGCCCGCTACCGAAGGTCTGGCGTTGCTGGGCGGACACGCCTTTAGCACATCGGGTATATACGCTGGTGCGGGGCCAGCAATCTCCACAATGCTGGGACGACGAGTGGCTGCGCAGCGTTTAATGGGCGACATAAACATAAACAAGGTTATGGTAATTGCCAGCGTTATGGTGAGTATGAGGAATCGCGCCATGCCATCGTCACCGCGGAAGTAGCACATCATGGCCATCACTAGAACCAGTATGAGTACAGAGAACTTGGTCATGGTGACTGCCGTAGAGTGTATTTTGCCACCCTTGCGCGAAATCATGTTTGATGGTCCATAGGCAAAGTAGAGATTATAGCGATCCACCATATGCTTCAAGCATATGTAGACTATAGCGAAGGGCATGATCAACGGACAGAACACGCTGTACACTATCGATATGGTAAAGACCAGCGTAGTCCAGGCATAGTGCGTGCCAAAAGGAAATTCTATCAAAATGGACTTGCGTATGAAGGGCGTCTCAGCCTTGGAGGTGGCCTTCAGCAGTGCCCAAATATACACAATTAGCTCGGGAAAGCGCAGCAGTTCCAATGAGGTACCAATGAAGGCTGCAGTAATGATATAATTCACATAGAACGAACCGCGATCCGGTAAAAAGATGCATTGCCAACGTCCCGTATCATTGGTCAGGCTCCATTCAAGCAACGCTTGTGCTGAGGTCAAGCCCAGCGATGGTAGTATGAGAATCATAAGCAGCAGATAGCCAAAGCATTTGGTCATTATGGAGTAGTTTTGCTTCGACCGCGTATAGTGACCCATCCACTTGTCCGATATAGAAACAATAACCGGCATGAGCGCTGACAGTGTCCACAGCATCAATGTGGGCAAGAACTCTGAAACTAGCGGCGAGATTTTGTTCTCGGTATCCTTAAGCCAGGGTCGATTGTTCAGCATATTCACTACCATGGCGGGCGTGGTGAGAAAGAAGAGCACTATAAAGAGCACCACATTGACGCAGACGAACTTCAAATACCAATGGCTGCGATTCACATTCAAGTTCTCCCAGAAAATATCATCGGGCGATGGTGCAAACATTAAATCCCATTGACGATAGGTGCCCGGCGTAAAGTGGGTGACAATATTCTGCGCCTCCTGCACCGTGGACACTGTCAGAAAAGCTATATCAAGTGGCTCATTCAGGGTAACGGCACGTAAGCGAGCCACATCGCCAGACAGTTTACGCTCCTCTCGCTGATAATACTCATAGGCATTCTCCTTCTTGCACGAGCACATTTCCGGCTTAGCCATGAGCGTATCCCGATTACGATGCTGTTCGCAGTAGATCCGTGCCTCCCGCACACGCTCGTACTCCGCGTTACGCACATACAGACGCGATATATTGTAGGCAATGCTGACGGTCTCAATTGTCACATCCGGAAACAGTTCCTGCATATAGTTACGTATAACTGTCTTGTTGCGATCGCTATAATGAAATATATAAGTTAATACAAAATCTTAAAGTTTACCATATGCACTCAACCTGTTGGATATATTGGATATCATAATGGTGCGCGTGGCGGCTTTCTTGAATGCATTTCTGCCCGAAGAACGACGCATGATCAGCACCACTAGCGGTATGTATAATATGGTTATGATTGTATGCACCCAGAGCCAAGGAGAATCTGGCGCCAGATTAGCCATTGTGGTGCGTGCAAATGTATTTACATCATACGGCGTTTCTTGTGGTCCATTTAAAAAGTTGATGGGCAATATGATGGCCAAGGAGATGATGGTCACAATTGCCATAACGGTCATCAAATGCTGTTGAAACGACAAATAGTGCACGGCATCTGGTCCCGAGTGCAGTAAGATGGTCTCCTTGCGCAGCTTTAATGTGACGGTAATCCAATTAAAAATGCCCGGCTCCATTTGTATGGGCGACAGCGGCGTAGAATCCGCCGCCGAGGGAGACTCCACGCTGGGACGTGGACTCTGTTGTCCAGCGTTGGCGGCATTGGAACTGGAGCTGGGCTGTGGGTCGACAACGCTTGCTGCACGTGAATAAAATATTTCTGTCCAGCGTTTTTTAGTGCCATTGGGATTTACAAGTGCAAGGCGATAGTCGCTCGCCTGATGACGTAGCGTGGTGAACAGCAGTATAAGCAACACCCAAAATATTGTATTGAGTATAAGAGTCTCTGGTATGCCATTGTAGGCGTTTGTGAAAATGATCGTGGTGCGATTGCCCTGCAAATTGCAGTAATTGGAATCGTTACGACCGCTGTCGTGTACCACGATACTACTCATCTTGTCTCTCACTTCAGTCTGCGGCCAAGTGAATCACTGCAACAAAGAGAATGAATGCTAAATTAATACTAGGCACGAGCAAAGCCGAAAAGTGTGACAAACTGATAAGCAAACTAAGCAGCTGGACGCGTAGACAAAAAATAATAGTTAAATAACACTAGTTAAAGTTATTGCACTTTGTTTTTATTTGCTCTTTTATCAATAAAGTAGGCCGCGGGGATTTATGAGCTTTGTAATTCACTTTTTACATTTGAAAACTTGTTAGACAATATTAGAATTTAATATTACAAAAACTTATTATGCTGCCTTATTTATTTTAACAAGTGTATTTAAATGTTGTTGTGCTATTTGTGTCGACTTAATTAATCTAATTTCAATGCGGGCCATACAATTGCTCGCTAAATTGAACGAAAGCTCTCGTCACCCAGTCTGAGATTTATCTTAATAGGTCGCTGTGGTTTCTGCGGTCAAATAACTAAGCACATGCTTGATAATCATGATGTATGCAAATAATAATAAAAAAATATAAGCCAAACGACTGTAAGTGAGAGCAAAATTTCTTCATGTGGCTTGAAAATAGAATAGAAAACCACAAAAGCAAGAGTAACAATCATTGCATTTGTTAATGGGGGCTACAAGCGATGAGCATATTGATTGTTCTGACATACATATATGCACGTAAATACATCACGCAGAGAATTAAATGAAACGCATGTTTTAACAGTTGTCTGATAATGTCAGCTATTCTTAGTTATAAGTAAACAAGCTAGCCATCTATTAAATATGTACTTTATATGGCTGCAAATTAGCTTTCTTTATACATTCATACATACGCATTACACGTACATACATACGTAATTGCATAGATGCATGAATGTATTTAGGAAGCTTGCAAAACTTCACACACACACACACACAAAATTTAACAAAGTCTCTTTGACCTTATCGGTTTCCAAATGTAGTATTAACTTTTGTTTCAATTTCAACAAAGTTACTGCGTTGCTTAACTAGTTGTTGTTTTTGTTTTACCAATTGAAGTGGGGTTCGTTGGTAAGGGGGTGGAAAGGCCAATAGTATCGCGTCACTTCTGCCACCTTTCTTTTTCCATTCATATTTTTACTTTAGGCAACATGATTCATCACATTTGTTGTACACACACACACAACCGAGCATAGCAAAAAACATAGACTAAACATATTTTGCTTAAAAATACGCAAAACATGCAAAACAAGTTTTAAATTTGTTTTTGTTTTTGATTGTTTTGTTTTTCTTGGCTTGCTGATTAGCTCATCCTCCTACAATAGCACTTCACAAACTCTTACTTCATAAAACATCAACGCTTTTCGTTGCGTCGTACCTTTTTTTTGTTTAAATGTTTAGCAATTATTTATTGCACTTTAAAAACCAGATTCCACTCTTATGCCCATATTGTGTCAACTAGAAATGATTACGCCGATAACGATAAGTCTCTAGCACAGCTGTCTTGCTCTTGACGTCACAAAAGCAGTTTTATTTGAATGTGCACACTGTGCACACACGAAACTGTTTAAACGCAATGAAATAATTAAATAATGAATAAAACTTAAAATTTTGTGGGCTCAATGATAAATTTGGAAAACACGAAATTAGCGAAATCTTGTCAATTGCCTTTACTCGCCTATCGACTTACAAACATGTTGAAGCCCTGGAAAGTTATCGAGCATTATAAATGGACGCCGTAAACAACAATACTAACAAGCTGTTTGTTTTAATTCATTATTATGTGACAGTAGATTTTATATTAAGCTTACACAGCTAAACAGAATCACATTTACAGTTATTTACACGTGTTTCAAGAAATATCTGGCCCAAAATCAACCAAAGCGACCTAGACTATAATTATTTCAATTTCAACATGCCAAGTCAAATTCAGACTGCACTTAATTTCCAAATTAAACTGCTTTCCGGCAACAATGTGGTGTTGGTTGACTGCAAAGGATACGAGAGCGAGCTGTTCATGCCCCAAATTGTCAAGGGACGCATTACATTTCAGAACATTATACCCAATCATCGGTGCTGTGATTCGGCCGCTGCAAATGTAAAAACGGATCAGCTTATACTGCCCGCCTACAAGCTGGGCGACGTGCGAATCATTGCTGGCGCTGGAACGCCGCAAAGATTCAATTACGACCAGCAAAACATATCCTCCCCCTTGGCCAGAAGTACACCATCCAGCGGAACGTCGGTGCGAGTGTTGCCCAGATTGGGCAAGGAGAACGCTGGAGCACTGTTGACGCCAGAACTAGCTCGCTGCAGACCTACACAACAAATTACGCCTGTAGACGCATTGCAGCTAGAGCGCAGCTCATCCGTATCACAACTGCAAGCCGCAGAGTCGCCAATGTTGCCGATAAACGAAAGTACACAGAGTCCGCTACAGGCGCCTTCCACTAGTTCCTCTCTAACTTCAGAAACGACGCTTTGTAATTTTATGCATAAAGCACCACCAGCGCGCACCTACTCCCGTCGCAGGCCCAGCGGTACAAGCCATCCCAGGCAACCCATCTCCTGGTCACCGCTGGCCAAAAAAAAGAAGAACACTAAAGTTTCATCTACGAAGCCGCCAAGTCCTAACCTAAAACTAGAAGTACGCCAGCGTAAGCTGATTGTGGACAATAAGAAGACGTTGGCGCCGCATGAGCTGCAGAAGAGTATACCCATGCCTATCACTAAGCAGAAAATACGACGCAAGCAGGTGACAGGGAAGACACGCCAGCAATTTGATGCGCTGAAGGTCACCGCGTATGACCTGTTAACAACACCCGGTCATGGGCAAGTATCAAAGGAGCTACAGAAGCAATTTAAGGATGCATGCATTGACAAATACTCGGACACATTGCCAAACTATGCGGCGTTGTCGAAAACGACGCCGCTGCAACTGGATCGTCAGGTGAAGTCGTTGATGGCCAAACAGCGTCGCTTGGACAAACAAATGACAAAATCACAGCAAGCGAACTTGCTAAAAAAGAAATAAATTCTAAGCTACAAATAAGTAGGGATCGTATATAACAGAAAATAATTGTTTTATTTTCTAATTCTAATAGGTATTAATAGTGTAATAGAATTTATGTGCAAATTCGGGGAATGGCCAACGGGCAGCGTTTCTAACAAACTAATTTTGTATTAAAACTAGACTAGAAAGTAGTTGAAGCAAACCAAAGAGGAGAAATTAAAAGGAACACATGTTTTGCTAAATATATATATATGGTCTAGAGCTAGCTTAAGTTAAACTTAAGGCTATATTGTATATTATATAAAGAGAATTTCTTGTAGTGTAGGAAGTGTTTTGTTTTATAATAATGCAGCATACTTTTAAGCGCAGACACAAACTCAATCAGTTCGGAATTATTTGATGCGCTATTAAAGTAAACAACATATAACATAGCACATATATATGTATTATAGTTGGATCGGATCATAACGCTGACAATTTGTACATCCAGTCTAGGAGCTGCGACAGCGAAAGCAGGCTTTAAAGGCACGTTTAATAGCGCGCATGTTGTGTATGACTTGCTCCTGAAATAAAATCTAATGTATAAACAATCGTCATAGTTTTCAATGCTGATTTACTGACCTGCATTAAGTTGAAGCACATGGCAATCAAGGCCATGCCCAGCAGCAGATAAACGGCGCATAGAATGAAGCTCACCTCGACCTTGTCTTTATCAGCGGTTATCTAAAAGATAATTGACTATTAAGAGAATTTTGAAGCAAGTTCATTGACCTACCACTCGGTCACCTGGCACCAAATCGCCAAAGCCAATGCTGCTAAGCGAAATGAAGCAAAAGTAGCTGCCATCCATATAGTTCCAATCTTCCCAGCGGCCAAAGAGTACAGCACCAGATAGAATGTAACTGTTTAAAGAGTTATTATTAAATTGAATTAGTTATAGCTGGCACGCCTACCTGACCATAACAAACACGCAGACAGTCAGCGGTACGGTTATTTCATCCGTGCTGCCGCGTATCTGGCGCTCAATGTCGGAGTCGGAATCGGAGCAAGGTACATCCAAAATGCTGGAACTCTGGAGCGTGCTGCGGGTATAGTCGCTGCTGCTGCTATTGCTGCTGCTGGAATAGGAACAACTGGTGCTGCTGCTGGCGCTGGCACGTGCGCTCTCCAGCTGATGCTGCTGCAACTAAAAGGCGCTTGGAATTAATGCCTGGAGCTGGCGTAGTTAGTTCAAGCTTACCGCTCTGGCCAGCTGACGCAGTTTGCGTCGCTCGCGTATGATGCGTCGCTTGGCTACGCCTGGACAAATGCGACAGAGACAGACCTTGGAGTAGATCCACTTAAAGGACTTGGCCAGCACATCGCCAATATTGGACAGATAGAGCAGAAAGAGCGGCATGCCAATGATGGCATACAGAATGGTCACCAGCTTGCCCCAGTTGGAGTTGGGCGTTATGTTGCCATAGCCAATGGTTGTGATGACTGTCAGCGAGTAAAGAAACGCACCCGAGAAACTCCACTGATGATCCATATCCGGACCCTTCAGCTGTTTCTTGACCAGAGCGCGCTGATAATCCAGCAGCACTTCGTTTACACTGCAAGACAAACTTAAGGATTAGCTTGCAGTCAAAGTTAGTCGCTAAACTAGACGCACCGCTTCCTATAGGCCTGATGATCATAGAAGCTTATATTTTCCGCAGTCAGCTCCCAGATGCGTGTCAGACACTCGCCGCTCATGTTGCGCTCAATGAAGCGATGCGGCTTCTCCAGCTTCAACTTTTCGTATTCGTACATTTCAATGGCCTGGAAGATGAAGGCGCCGCCAATGGTATAGAATGTCACGAGCAGTATAATGCCCACATTGCTGAACATAAACGCCGTGAAGTGGCGAAAGTGATCCTTGAAGCGCTCAAACGCCGGCTTCTCTGCGGCTCTGCGCCGAAACGAGCTGCGACGCGAAGACATGCTGCAATGCCGACATGCAGTTGGTGGCTGCCACAATTAACAGCTCGATGTGAGGCCACAATTTTCTCTGTTAGTCGTTCTTGCTGCAGTGGCATGCTTCAAAGCGCTTGCCTTATCCATTGGCTTGGAGCTGTCTGCAACTAAACAAAATGTACATATAATATTAATAAACATGCACACAAGGCCTAAGGACTTCCTGCTGGCGCTCACTAAAAACAAAACGAGTCTTAACAACAGCAACAGCAACAACAATAAACAGCAAGACTAAGTATATTAACCATAAATCTTGCCACCGGATGAAGCACAGATTCTCTTTTTTATACGTAGGTGTTGGTTGCACGAATTTATGGCAACAGTTGCTTAACAGATTTTCAAAATTTATACGTTTAGTGTATGCTCTAATAAATAGATGTATAATTAAATTCAATTGCAATTAAAGCTGCGCATGTTAAGTGTGTTAAGCAAAGCTAATCAACTGCACGCATATTTTATTGAAAATTTAGCTTTAGTTTTTCTTTACTTTTGCACGCATCAGCAGCAAAAGCTGCGTATTAATTATTTAGTTGCAGCGGTTAGTTTAGAATCCATGCTCTACTTTTTGTTTAAGCGCAAAACAATTTTTCATGTGGTTTTGACTAGTTTTTCATTCTGACAGTTTTATGATATTTTCCAACAAATTAATTTAAATATATTCAATGGACTTTAATGTGTGTTTGTTGCCCAATAAACGAGCTGCATATATATTTGAATTATTATATTTCAAGTCTACACATTTGGCAGCTGGTCTGTCGACTGTCTCGCTGAGTGTGGCCCTGGGACTGGGAATAGGGGATAGGGGGTGCCAGCATACAACGCTGGGTGGCATCTGGGGGGTTCCACTGCTGATGATGATGATAATAATGATGACACTTGTCGCCTAGTTTTGCTAAATGACAACCCATGGCATTAAATTAAAGAGTTGCAAGCCATAACGATGAGGTTAGAGCATTTGTTGTGCTAAATTTATAGTTAAATAATTTTATTTTGAAATGCAAAGTGCTGCTGTGCAACTGAAATACCAAAACTATTATAGAGTATTGCGAATTCGTTGCGTTAAGTTTTATAAACTCGCTTGGTGGGTGTGAAATATGTTCAGGCTTATTTTTATAAACTTCTACAACAAGGCGAGACTCATTTGTCTGATTTGATTTTGTTTTTAACCAATACATACGCGTATGTATATAATTATTTTAATTTTAAGCAGTTTCATTGCTAAGCCAATTAATTTATTGTTTAAAATAAACTTGCGCACACGCATAAACTAATATAGGTACAACAGTTGTTTTTAATTTATATTTGTAGTTACGTGCTGTGGGCACATAAATTAGTTTAAATTTGCCATTGATGTCTGCATTATTTACAATCAGCATACACACAAACATAGTATAATTAAAAACCAAACAGATTCGCGCCAAAAACCAAACTGAAAAAATACTACAGCCAAATCTTTTCGAAAAAATATACTATATAGAAAGTACTAAACCTCATACACAATATTGCAAACACATTAATGAAACTATTAAAATGTGGTCAACAGCAAGAAATAAATAGAGATTTACATAGCTACTATATAATTAGTAAATGCGAAATGAATTTGTCTCTGTCAAAATATTTAAATAATTGGATATAATATGGCAATAAAATCTTTTATTTATGAGCCATTAGGGAATTTCCTGAGCATATCATATTTTCTACTAATTAAGCGGAAATTATAACAAATTCCATGCATTAGCATAAACTACGAAAGATCAAAAGCAGCTAAAAAATTTAATTCGGCGTAAATGCTGCCAACTAAAATTTGCGTCATAAATATTTAGTCTTTTTTTGTTTATGCCTAAAATGGTTTTTAAGTTTATGCTTAAACAAAAAAAAAAAAAAACAACATGCAACGAAATTAAGCAACTCTTAACAGCTTCAATTTAGCTAAACAATTATACATGTCAGACATACTATAGCCGAGGAAAAAAGAATCTTTAAAAAAATCTACTTAATATAAACAGACATGAAATGTTAAGTGCCAACAGCAAATATATATATTTAAAAATTGTATACAAAAACAAAAAAAAAAAAACTAGCACATTAGTTGAATGCAAATGAAAATACACACATGTCTGTGTGTGCGCATATGTATGTGTGTGTGTGTGTGACATGGATAATAATAAATTACAGCGTACTATATACAGACAGATGTACAATGTACAGAAGTACTTGTGGCTAAGACATGTGGCTCAGCTCATTAGACTGACAAATCCGCAAAAACTAATTATTCTAGTCGGCGTATTGGGTTGCTGGTTGAGCTAATTGATAAGCGTGCACGCGTTGTTGGCTGAACACTAGGCGTATGCTTTATACATATGATAAATCGCGTATACGCTAGTATGTTTATTGATTATATTTTGTTATTGTTGCTGTTTTTGTTGTTGCTAAATTGCAGATGCCGTCGCCGTCGCCGCGTTTTGCCGGCATGACGTCATGAACAGCCAGCGCGTGTATAAGAGCGAAAGAGAGCGCACACAATTTGCTCATCGTCATTGCATTGTTGAGTTTTCTTTACGTTTCATTTGATTCAGTTTATTTTCGTATTATATTTTTTTAGCAGCTGATTTATATGCACATTTGAACCGCAATATATATGTGCGCTATACACATTATTTTAACAATTATTTGTTGTAAAAATACACAAGTTGCTTGCACATTTTTTCGGCATTCGGCACCTGGCGCACGTTTTAAAATTCCTCTTGCTTTCATTTATTTATTTTTAAACACACATACATTTGGTTAATTACACATCCACTGTGGCCAATGCCGATTTCAATTCCGACTCTGAAAACTATCGCATTAACTCATTCGAGTCGCGCGCGCTGCTTCTCTTGCCGTTAGCCAACCCAACCGCTCGCCACAACGTTCTGTTGCCCACTGTACCCCATACGCATATTTATAGATCACCAAATGCTAATCTTGACGCTTCACCTGTGACGTCGCCTGCTGGCTCATCTGCTCACACTCTCGCTCTCTCTGATGGAAAAGAGCGCAGCATCCAACGCGTTGTGTTTCGATTTACACATTCGCTTTGGTCTGTATTAAATCTCGAACGCTGAAGATTTTGTTTATCATATATTGCTAGTAAAGCTTCTTCGCTAGTATCTATGCTACGTTTATTACAGACATTAGTAACTAAATTCGTTGGCTTCATACTATAAACTTAGCGAGAAATCTTAATCTTGTAACTCAGTGGTCCCAAACGAAGTATAAAACAACAAATTCATTAGTAGATTAAATTAAACATGCAATGCTTGACTTTCTGAAAAAGGCACAGAGCTCTTCAATTTAACTAAAGTGCATCTGATGTGGCGTAAGTCAGACAGAGAAGTTTATATGAGAGCTTTACGTGGAAATCTGTAGTCCTTGTATATATATTTTATTCAGAACAGCAGGCAGCGCTGCTGGTAGTATAGTAAACACTCTAAACAGCAACAGTGCTGAACTTAATACTTAATGAGTAAATTATATTAATCTTAGACGTCAAGCAACTTTTGTTATATGAGATTCACATTAGTTTCTTTTACAAACCATTCACTGTACTTAATAAAATTACAAGCTTGCGAGCGTTGTGTCATTCGGGTTAACTGAACTCATTCGAGGCACTAGTATAAGCCACTTATTGGCACACAATTAGGGCTAAAAGTGTGGCTGCTTATCGTGCTCATTAGCATTAGTTCTTGGGGCTGCGCGTGCTTGAAGTAAGTTGACTTTTATTGATTTTACTTATGCAGCAAAACACACGCGCATTAAAATAATAATACAATAATATGCACAAAGAGCTTAAGGAGGCGTACTCACATCAGTTGGCTTTAAGCATAACGAGTTCACGCCGAGTAAAGTTTATGTTGATGTCAGTTTGGCAAACACATGTAGCAAGCGCCGCTGACCTTTTATTGCCAATAAGCTGTGAGGTGGAAGTACTTTTATTTGTTTGTTGCCCACGTGACATAAAATGCTATGAGGCATGTGAGTAAGAAAGAAGTAAGGAAATGCGGCATTCGCTTGCCTGGCGGCGGGCAAAGTTAATTGAAAATTGTTGAAAGCCAGCGCAGCGTCGTTCCTTTGGCTAAAATGCGTTAATGCCTTGGCAGCAGCTTGAGCAGCTCCTACGATTTGTTTGGCATTTCATTTGCCCTGCATATTTGATTACATGCACACACACACTCGCACACACACACACATACACAAGCAGAGCTTACTGCCTGCAGGTATTTGGCTGCCTTCCTTTTTGAAAGCTACACTGCTCAGGTGTCAAAGACAGCAAAGCTTCAAGTCTAGCTACACCAGCAGCGTCGTTTCTTTACCAGAGCACTTTTTATAAAGCTGAATGCTGTATTCACATGCACACATGCCCTTGTGTCTGTGTGTGTGAAAGTATTTTGCATGTCAAAGCGCTAGAAATTCATTGAGACGTAAATCATGTGCCGATATTAAAGTCGATCGTATAGTGTCTCATGTCTCATTATATGCGAACTTTTGCCTGGTAATCGCAGCAAAATGTATTTTCCATGCCATAAGTTTACAAGTGCATACCAACCACCCACCAATCTAACACCCAGTAGCTGCTTCAGGCGCTTATCATAAATACACGACTGGCTGGCTGCTGCTGTAGCAAAGTGCGGCGCATATCTGCAGCGGACACGTGAAACCATCATCAATCTACTGCCAACGACACTTTTAACGACTTCTTGTGGATTACTTCAAACAAAATAACCACTTTGTAGTCGGAAATTTTATGTTGCTTTGCCTTGCCTTGCCTGCCTGCCTGCCTGCCTGCTTGGGTGTTGATGGCCAGGAGCTGAGCTCTGCGGATTTCTCTCGCGCGCTCTCGCACTGCAATGGCTTACGGCTTTCCGTTGCATTTGGCTGCATTTGTATAAACTTTTGCTGGCAGCCTGCGTACCTGGCAAAACTTTCTAGCAAATACCTCGGTCAAAGTGCCAACGCATACAGAAAAATATAAATTGCAGCACACACACCAACACACACATGGATATATGTATGCAAAATTTGTAGCTGCTTGCTGAGTTTTTATTGATGTGGCAGGTGTTTAAGCTGAAGCTGCTGACAGCTGAGCCAAGCGCTTTATAGGTTTTAGATAAATTTTATGTCATTAATAGCGACTGGAAAAAAGTGGCATAAATTTAGTATAAGCTAAGCTGAACTTAGCTCTATATATATAACAAATAAACAACAATTTGTATAGATTTAGTTGCTGTTGTTTTTATTCGAAAAACTACACAAAGGTCAAAGTGGCAACCTAATGAAATGTATAAGAATTAGTTTAGATACTTGTAGAAAATTATTGCAGTATATATATATAAATACTTCTAGATATATTCATTAATTGGTTAGTTAGTTTTCGTTATTACAAATTTTATTTTATGAATTTATTTAAATTTATCAGGACTTTTGAATAACTTCTTGTTTGTACTGAGGGGGCAGCTGCTTTCGTTATTATAAATTTTATTTTATGCATTTATTTCATTTTAGTAGTATTTTTGCTTAACTTTTTGCTTGTACTTTAATTTTTAAACTCTTTCCTCTTTCCTCGCAACGCAACAGTTTAATTTCAACTGCTATAAAATCTCGTTTAGCTACAAAAAAACTTTAACTAGCGTAAATGTTGTTAAACTTTATTTAATTTGAGTGCTTAAATTCATGCGCATAAATTACTTTATCTAAGCCTTTTTATATTTAATGCAGCTTGCCTTAAATTCAAACAAGCGACAGAAATTGGCAAAGCAGCGACATAAGATCATTATAACTTTCGCTAGACACAATTTAATTAAAAGAGCAGCGCAAAAAAGAAACGCTGCAAGCACCGTTAAATATATACGTATGTGCTAAGGGTATAACTAAAAAAAGCAACCCTTAACAAAGTTAGCAGCTGTTGCGCTGCTGCTGCCGCTGCCACTGCCGCTTGCATTGCTTTTGGCATAAAAACCAAAACGTTGAATCCCTACAAAATGTATTTAGCGAACGGCTGTGTCCAGTTTGGTTCCCCCAGCAGCAGCAGCAGCAACAAGCAGCAGCAGCAGCAGCAGATGCAACAAAAGCTTCATTAAAATTAACAAAAGTTAATTGCAGCTTACGTGGCACGTAGCATGTTGCAAATGTGTTTTGCAATCTGTTTGATGGCCCCTCTACAATCGACGCACCTGCCGTTGCTGATCGCGACAGGATGACAGCAGTGGCTGCCAAAAAAATATTTGATCTATAGCATTGGGGTTCGATCCTGGCTGCGAGCCTGATTGCAGCTGCAATGCCCACGTTGTCGCTCGAGCAAATAAAAAAGGATTAGTGCAGCACAATTGGCATGTGGCAACAGTTGAAGTTGTTTATGTTGAAGCATTGCGTGCAACTGTTTTAGACAGCAAGACAAGCGGTGGAGTGTGCAGTTGGAGAGTTGGAGCAGCACCAGCAGCCTCTGGCTGCTAACTTTCCTCGGCTTGCTGTAAAAGCCATTTAGCTGTCAATGGCTCGTAACTGTTTAGCAAGTTGCAGCCCCCAAAAACTTTTGCCACACGGCATGTCACAAATTGCAATAAGCGCTTTAGTGCCACTGACATTTGCATGCAACCCATTTGACTGAGGCTGAGGATGGGGGCGAGCGTCAAACAATTACAATTTGTGGCGCCCAGGAATGCTGTTGCTGCTGCTGCTGCTGCTGTTGGCCAAAAGGTCGTTGTGCTGCAGCAAATTGCTGGTAATTGCCAATGGCAAATTCAATTGCAACAGACCAAAGGCAGCCTCAACACCTAAGCTGCCGCCACAAAAGGCAATTTGTCAAAAATGCACAAGGCACAGCCCGACCAAAAGCCAATTAATTGCTGCCCAACTAAGGCCCAACACTTGGTGTCATATTCATAAATTGCGGCCATGCCATAAGGCAGCAGCAGCAGCCACCACCACCACATGTGGCCAACAGCCAGCCAATGCCAATTGGCCATGTGTGTGGTCTGCGGTATTAAGCATTTGCTTATGGCTTATATATCGCTGCTGCTGCTTTGAAGGCGTCAGCTGTGTGAAGTGTGCCCAGGCACAGTTGGCGCGGTCAGGTTACAAAACAAGCGTTTATGGTTACAATTAAAACGCTCAGCCGGCCGGCAGCGCCTTTGTTTTGTTGCTTAGCATAATTTACGCTTTACTCATATGTCGATTTCAATCATAATAATAATAAGAGCCAGCATTTGCCGCTCGAGTGCAGCAGATCAAAATGTAGATAGCTTATACGCCCCATGGCAACGCCTGCTTAACCTGCTCTGGTCAGCTGCCTGCTTATGCTTATGTCCTGCGTACAGGACACGGCCACGCTGCGTGACCACTTTTAAGTATCCATAAGTGCTGCTACACGTAACCAGGGGCAACGCTCAACTGCAAAGCGCACTAAGCTCACTGATGTTAATGCACTCGCTATGTGCCTCTGTCACTTTGTGCGTAACTGCGTTACCAAGAATTACAGTTCACTTTAAATAGCTGAAAATTATTTATATGCAAAGTTTTGAAATTAGAATTGACATATGCAGTTAAGCTGTGTTAGTTAGCTAAGTTAATGGCTACAATATTGCACTTATAGCGGCTTAAATTGGCTGCAAAATGGCCAACCCTTATGTGTGTGTGTGTGTGTGTGTGTGTGTGTGTGTTTAAGACGGCTTTAATAATAGCACACAACATGGGCGTAGCCTGCATGTAATTTAGGCAGCAGTTTAAATTTATACATAATTATATAAATAAATGTATAAATTAAAAAACAGCAAGCTCGTTAAAAATTTAAATAAAAAATGCTACATTTTCATTTGCAATTTTTATTTATTTAATAAATGAGCTGTAAGCATTTTTAGTTTAATTCAAAAAAGTTTATACGCATGCATTTTAAACTTTTTAAGTCATACTCTTATATCAATTCAATATTTTATTTATATAAATTATGCAAATAATTAACCCCTACTCATGTCTATGCCATACTACGCCCTTGGTTATGCAAACAATTTAGATTGTAGCTACTGATATGCAGACTAATTAAAAGCGCACATAAAATTATTTGTTTTTTGTATTTATTTGTAAATTAATCTTTTGCTTATCAATGGCAGCGACTTCAATTAATGGCCATTAAATTGGCATTAATCATGCAGAGACAACCGCATTTTATATGCTTAACGTATCAGAGAGTGAAAGAGAAAGAGAGAGAGAGCGAGACAGACTGCATGCATAAATTGTTGACTGGATTACGCTATTTGTTTTATTTTTATTTTAATTAAATTGCATTGCACGCTGAGAGTGACGAGCGCTGGCCGCTTGCGCTTTTCATGCAAATGCAATATAAATATTTAAGTATTTGCCACATGCTCATTTTTAACTGCACACTGCACCTTGCGTACGCCTGTGTCCGAAATCAAACAGCGCCAGCATTTCGTGTCCAGCTTGCGTCCTTTTGCATAAGCAAATACGCGCAATCCACAAACACGTGAGGTTTACTTGCAGTTCTGTTTTTCTCGCTGCTGTTGCTGCTGCTGCTGCTGTTGTTGTTTGTTGTGCTGCATGAGTAACGACTTCAGAGCGACAACTGCTGTTACCCACACATAAGCAGACAGACACACACACACACACAGTTGTTGAGCTGCTGATGAGTTCTGCATTCACATTCGCATTCGCAGTAGTGCAGTTCATGGTTCAATGACAAGCAACTTGGCAACACACACACACACATGTATATATATATATGTATATATATACATATATATATGTGCACACACTGCACTATGGAAAAACTGACCAGTTTACGAGGCCAAAACCCATTTTTTAATTCTTTTCTTTTTTATTATTTTCACAGCCTGAGACACAATTAGAAATTCAAATAAAGGATTTAATGGATGAAATAAAAAAATTTTGCTACCGCTTGAGCATTGTAAATCCAATTTCAAGTATTTTAAAGGCGTGCCACGCCCACCATCGTCAAAAAATATCCTAAAAAATTATTTTAGCATGTTATATTGATTTGACATATTGTTTTTAAACTGAAAAAACAATTTGTTGTTTTTTTCCTAATGGGGCGTTGCAACGCCCACAATTTTTTAAAATCTAATACCTGCTGAAAAAGTCTGAAATATCTTGCTCCGTTTTGTGTTACAAACTGGTCATTTTTCCCATAGTCCACTCCTGGCAGTTTCCTGCGTTAGCCTTTAACTGCTCGCCGTTTGGCTGTGAGCTATTAGCTGTTACCTGCTGCCAGCTATTTGTCAGCGGTTTGTCGCTGTTGACACGCCCACTCGCCCACACACTCACACACACGCCCTATTTGTTTTCGCGCTCGCTTTGAGGTCACGTTTATGTTTTTGGCTAGCAAGCACATGAGCTATAATCACAGCTAAAGCGACACATGCAACAGCATTAAGCCAAAATGCAAGTTAGTTGGCAACATAAGCTCATTGTAATTCGAACATGCATTCAACATTTAATTAACTCGCTTTAAAGCTGCGGCCACATAAAATTGTTGCATGCACATTTATGTTAAATATATTTGAGTTTTATTTTCGCAAGTCCTTTGGCACCCTCAATAAAAATTTGCGCTTGGTCGTTTCTTTGCTTAACGAAGTGAAACTTGAAAATATACGTTACTTTTTTGTTTGGCTGAATTTTTTGTTGCGTCCGCATTTCGGCCTGACAATCCATGAAAAGCTGTAAAGCCCGTTGACTAGGGTCGAAAGCACGTGAATGTCTAGTTAATTTCATGGAATTAGCTCGAAAATAAAACAAAACAGCGAACAGCGAACAGAGAAAGAAAACGCTAAAACTCATTAAAAGCGCTTACATTGGCAGTTGGAAATAAAATGGCAGCGCTTACGGCCGAGTTTACAATGGCCGCAACAACATTTGACCATAATTTAACCAATGTGGGTGTGGCAATTGCAGACTGTGGGGGCGTAGACGCATAAGTCGCTGCTGTCAACGTTTAAATTGCGGTTACAACAAACAGCAATGGGCTTGGGGTTGGGGTTGGGGTTGGGGTTGGGGCGTGAGCTTGACTTGACAGAGGGACGCGCATTTCGGATGCAACATTTTAAATCATTTGCTTGCAGTTGTTGTTGTTGTTGCCACCGCATGCAATTTGCCTGCCGCCAGCTACAGGACACATGCACTGAGAGTCCTGTGCACAGGACACACACACACACAGTGTGCACAATGGCCATGGCCAGCGTTGACCAATGCCAACAAATGAACAACGTCCACCGGCCGCCGCCGTTCAATGTCCACACTTTTCACATTTGTGCTGTTCATATTTCATTCTCAATGACGCTGACAGGACAATGCGGTAAGCGAGCCATACTATGCGGCGACAACTGGCAACTGCTACAGCTACAACAGCAGCAACAACAACTACGTGTCACCCCACAAACCAATGAATCAGTGTGCGCGTGTGTGCGTGTGTGTGTGAGCTCGATGCTTACACTGATTCCAACTGATGAAGTTGGCATTTTATGTGCGGTTGCCGCTTGTGCACATGTGCGAGTGCCAGAGAGTCAGAGCAGCATGCAGCTTGCAGCTTGCAAATGCACATTGTTTATCGCAAAATAGCAGACAACCCAATTGCTGGGCACGCCCACACACCCACACGCCCACTTGCTGTTGCTGCTGCTGCTGCTGTTGCTGCTGTTGCATTAATCAAAAGTTCAGTGTCAACAAAAGTGATTTTTCGTCTGCCCAGCAAGCTTTTCATAATTAAAAATAAATAAAAATCAAGCGGCAAACGTCGAGAGTGGCCTGCGCCTCCTGCTCCTGCTCCTGCTCCTGCATGGCATTGTATAATGAATATGAAATAAGCAGGATAACAGCAGCGTCAGGCATATGTTATTCGCAAACGGAAGTCTTGCCTTCTGTGACAATATGTGTGAATGTAAATGTGTGTGCGCTTGTGCGCTTGTGTGTGAGCCTGGCAGCTGACAGCTCTTATCCTTCTTATACATTTCTTTTTACGGCAGGATATGCGCAGGAAACCTCAAACAAATACACGCACACACACAGAAACACAAACACATGCTCATTCGCATTCGCATACGCGCAGCTTGCCCTCAATTTCGATTCATCTTTGGGTCTCGCATTTGTTTCCTTTAGCTGTAACTGAGCAGCAGCAACAATAACAGCGCAGGTGATATAGCTAACGATTTCCGGCTTATGATTTGAGCTGATGCCTGGCTTTGGCTTTGGCCCTTGCCTACTTTGTTTGCTGGCATTTGCCATTGCTTTTGCAGCTGTACTGAGCCCTTGATGCATTGCTTGCCAATCAAATTTGCCAATATTATCGCCACGCAAGGCAAGACAATCAACAAGCAGCGTTATTAATTGCATACACTTTTAACTGTGCTAATAACTCTGGTGGCACTCAGACAAGCCAAAAATTTTGTAAAAGGTAATCAGAAAAGTTGAACTTTATGATTTCTTGCTTAGCGTCGCCAAACAGTTGCAAAATGCTTGGCATACACGTCGTATACTTATTCTTTGTGCTGCTCGGCTGGGCATACCTATTCTTATTTTGGCCGAGCGCACACAATAAAAGCATAAAGCGACAACAAAGCGGCAAACAACAAAATAAATAAATCACAACAAAAGCAGACAGTTATGTACACAGACACAGACGCACACACACACAGACACAGACGCACCAAAAATAGCACGCACAGCAAAAAAAATAAAAGAAGGTGAAGCAAGCTACAAATTTGGGTTTGTGTCAATGCTAAAAATGTTAGATACTCCTTAGTTAGTGGTGACTAACTAAAGCAAGGCGTAGTGTAATACAAAAGTTTATAATATAAATATATAATTTATAATACATATTTATGTACTTATACTTATTTAAAGCAGTTAAAATCTTATTGCTTTTTTATTTTGTATTTACATTTGGCATATGCTAAAGCTTTGCTTAGTTTATTTTGATACTTTTAAAATATTTACTTTTGGCAGTTATTTGCTACAATTCAATTGTTTTGTCTTGCTTGTTTTCACAAAAGTTAAGTTTGCAATTACAGCTCTGTGTTTTCCATTTACACTTTGACCTCTCATGCTTACGCCCACAAATTCAAAAGCCTAAACGCGTCTGGCCTACACCACAGTGGCTACAACAAGCTAAGATATGAGAAAGATGGTAGTTCCTAAAACAGCAAAAACTTTTAGTTGTCCTCTGCGCTTTTGTTCTTGCTCGTCCTTTTTTTTTGTGTTTTGTTTGTGTGTGCCTTAGCACGCGATTCATATTTTTGCCAAGGGAAGCGCCTTCATATGCTGAGCTGCTTATTGTTCCACTGCCAACGTCTACTATTGTTATTGTTCCTGTTGTTGTTGCTGGCATTTATTGTACGCCAGTTGACACAATGCACAACAAGGTGGGCGTACGGGCAAGAGTGGGCGGGAGTGAGTGAGCTGCTGAGTTGGGTTTACCTTCGTGCAGGACTTAGCCAAAGAAGAAAAAAACGGAAACTTTGTCATTGTTAGCTTGTTTTTGTCTCTCTGTCTGTCTGTCTGTCTCTCGTTCTTGCTGTCTTATTCTTCTCTAGTTTTTGGCTGGGGCCACCTTGTGATCCTGTTGCCGCTGTCGCTGCTGTTGCTGCTGTTGCTGCTGCTGTTAAGCATTTCCGGCTTTTATTGTGCTTGAGCTTGGGCCACCGCTAAACGCTTCATCATTGCGCACAGTTTTCATTTCATTTCCGTACCTTTCCACGTTGCTGTTGTTGTTGTTGTTGCTTTCATTTTTGGCTGCTTTTGGGCTTTGGGTATTGGTGTCGTTGCACGTTGAAATATTTATGGGCTGCTTGTTAATTTATAATGCGTCTGCAAACTCAAGCTGAGCTGAGCTGCTTTTTTAGTCCTGGCTACTTGAGCATGTCCTGCTCATTATAAACGCCATCAACTTGCCGAACATTTTTCCATGTTGCCCATGATCCTTTAACAGCCCGACAGCAGAGCAACATGAATTTTGTTAGCAAAAAGTTTGCATAAATTCAACTTAAAATTTACGAGCTGTGAGCCGCTGCCACACCCACTCGCTCGCCTCCCAAGCGCCCCTATATGTAATTTACGATACAATAAATTTTGTCAAACATTTGAAGCTCCACCAGGCAACGAACTTTTTGCTGCGTAACACTTTGTGCTTTTGCTTTCGAATCTGTTTTGGTTTTTGTTTTTGCTTTTGGCTTTGTTTGATAAGCCATTAGTCAAAATGACAAACGTTTAGCTTGATTTAAATTGCAAAAGATTTACAATGCTTAAGGTTGCGTTGCTGCTCTCAGTTGTTGCTGCTGTTGTTGTTGTTGTGGCTGGAAATTGACATGGAAATAAATACGGAGTACTTGTATGGCAGAGCCTAAGCTTATGTGGGCTCTCCGACCCAAAAGCCATAAAAAAGCCAATAAAAATTCAAGTGTCTACATGTGAAAGTGCTTGAAAATAAATAAATTTATGCACTAGCTTTAACGGCTAGAGCTTGACTTCTATTGTCTAGTCTGGCAAACAAATCAAGCAGGTGTGCTGAAAAATTTTAGAAAAAAATAAATAGTAAGGGTATATAGGGGGTATATAAAAATAAATGGCTTTTTACATACGTTAAAGCTGACATATATATATATTGACAATCAAGTTTAAGCTATTAATAAATATATATGAAATGCTGCTTGAGTGGACTTAACTCTGCTTGTTCTTTCAACTGAAAACGCTCATAGCTCTTGTCTTGAATTAAGCAAATACTTTCTTAGCTTGGCCATATCATGCAGCGTTCACTTTTAGCCAATTCATCTTGAACTTTATATTAATCTTTTTCAATAAAATAATATTGAGTTATATTTATTCAGTAACATTATAGTAATCAACATAATTGCTCATTCATTTTATAGACTTTATTGTTTGAATATCCAACAGCTTTCAATCCTTGAAAGGTGCTAAATCAGCTAAAAGAAAATATATAATTCAGGAGTGTTATAGCGGAATTAACTCATGAGAGTCTAAATAAACATATTGTCTTATATTTGATCAATCAATCAAATTTATGTTAAAGTTAGTTAAAAACCAATGCTGCAGACTTTCTTTTTGTTTATTTATAAGCTTTGAGAAGTTCTTATATCTTATCTGCGTGGCAGATACAATTCAAATGGGCATACAAATCAAATGACTAAAAATACTTAGTTAATGAACCATTTAATAACTAAACTTGCACATTTTGTGGAAATTTTAAACATTCAATGTTTGTAAGGCAGTGAAATGGATCGATCCAAAGCTTAATGCCTTTTTATGCTTGTGAGATGCTTTCGAATTGAAATTTGCAAATGTTTTCCATATTTACCTCTGGCTTAAATGGCCAGAAAACAACGAAATCTCAAATGTAATGTTGCCAAAAATACGAACATAAAACAGCAAAACATTCAAGAGTCAGAATGATTTTTGACCAGCCAAAATATTTCGTTTGAATTTCAGAGCTCGTTAGCACTAACCGTAGGCGTAGCTATGATGATGGAAAAGTAAAGTAAACAGTTGCTAAAAACTAAAAATAAAAATACAGCAAACAGCGAGCCAAAGGTTTAGTTTTGTAATTTGTAATCTGCGCCTGTAGCTATTTGCTAATCAACAAAAATTTGCATACAGCCAAGCAATCCATTTATTAAAAAAAAGTAAAATAACTATATATCATATATAGGGCGGGCATATCAATTGGCGTTATATTTTTAAAGGCTGCTTTTAGCTCGTTGATGCATAACGAATTCAAAAGGCTTTTTTTTTATTTGGCTGTCTCACTTGCCGCATGGGGCATGCATCATATGGGGAATGTGTAAGCGAATTGGGCTCAAAATGCCGGCAGCAATATTTTGCTTTCAATGTTTGTACCCCACGCCCACGCCCATGCGCACGCCCACGCCTCCCGCTTACACTGACATCTTGCTCTATATGCTGCTGCTCCATATTTTTTTGTTGCTGGCTTTTTTCTATGGGCGAAAGCCTTTTTTTCTGTGCTGTTGCACGCGGACAGTGGCGGCAACAAATATTTCACTAGTCCCATTTAGTTGCATTGCAACTTTTGTTGTTGTTGTTGCTGTTGCTCTCTGTGCGTCTGTGCAACGGTTTCATATCCTGCATGCTGGCAATTAAGTTTTGTAATCTGAGCGACATCTGTGCCACATGCAACAGCACAACAGATTTATTCACAGCGCTTTTGTGCTGTTTTCAATATTTCGCTTGCATTTTCGTATGTTCTCTGTATCTGTGTGTGTGTGTGTCTGTGTGCGTGGCATTGTTTACAGCTTGTTTTTATGCACTTGCGTAAGCGTATGAATTGCTTGCTTGATTTATTTATTATTCATGCCATTTATTTGCACAAATTGTGCTAATAGATCGAAACACAGTTATGCAGTTTGACTTTTCGCTTCATTAAAACTGAATTAAGTTGTTGACTTACGGTTCTGCCCACTTGACTGCAACACACACACACACACGCATAGAGCACAAATGAACAATGAGCTGAGCCTAACAAGATTGATTTCCAAGCAGCTGCAGCGTCCATGCAAAACAATTCGAACAACCAGCCTGTGCTGCATTTTCATTGTTAATAGCACGCCTACTAACACACACACACACACGCACTTAGCACTCAATGGTGCCCACCATTTTGGCTTGTCCACAAACATGCAACTGCTGCTAAAAATTGAAAATCCGTTGGGCTCTGGTCAACGCATGGACAAGTCAATGCAAAGTGCTCGACAGCTGCTTGGATTTGTTCCAACCGTTCTGGCCTGGACTCTTCACTTCTCTTTTTTTGTTTTTTTTTTCTGTTGTGTTCACTGCGTACAGTCATATACATATATATCGGCATATGCCTAGTTTGACGCTGTAGTTGCAGCTGTCGTTTGCTAGAGTGACAGTGCAATCTACACTGTAAGAAATTACTTGCTAACAGTTTCATAAAGAAATAAAAGCGCTCAGATTTGTAAAAATTAAATGAATTTAATTAATTCAAGCTTTTGTTAAATAATTTGAATATAAAAATAGTAGCAAATAATTTACTGACTTTAGCAAATTCAGCTGCAGCTTCAACTTATGCTTAACTTTTTAGGCTACAAATTTAACTTAGCAAAACTCTATTAGCTAATAATTACATTTATTTATAAGTTTGCTTAATATTGAAGTTTAAAATTGGTTTCAACTTCTAAAGAAAACATTTGATTAGTTTTAATTTCTTCTTTACAACAATTGCATGCGCTGCTTATCGAACAATTTTCCACAATTTACTTTGCAATATGTTTGGCTGTTTATTGAAGTGTAAAAGGACCACACAGAGTCTAAGGCCTGGACCATAGCCAAAGGATTTTTATGGTTTTTCAATTGGTACATACGATTTCTATACTTAGGTATACGTCGGTGTTTTTTCTTTTTTTTTTGTGCTGCGTTTCGTTTCATTTTGTTTATCATAAGCAGAGCAGCTGGTCTGCGTGAATTCGCGTGTAGCTTTCATTAGGGGAGCGCAGCATGAAATTCTGGCTAAAAGCAAAACTCGAGTCTCGACCACAAGCTGGCAGACAACACAGGCAACAACAACACACAGTCGCGTTGGTGTTGGCAAGAAAACAAAAGCTGAAGCACACACACACGCATACGCACACACACACTCACGCACACACTTGAAGGCAACCATGCAGCAACAGCCTTGAGTGATAACATCGTCATTGCATGTGAGTGAGAGCGACAGCGAGACAATTTGCAAGAGCGCAAGGCAGTGAAGCATGCAGGCAACATGCCGTACCAAAGGAGCAACTGATGAAACCCAGCAACTGCAACAACAACAACAATAACAACAACCGAACTAGTGGCAAAAACTGAAAAGAAACGAAACCTTGGCAACCGAAAACCCGTAGCTAAAGCACAAGGCAAACGACAATGGGCCGAAACTAGCAGCGGCAGCAGATTAAATCAGGTAGGAGAATTTTTGTTGTTGTTGTTTTCTTTTCTTTTATTTTTGGTTGTACATTTTTTTGCACCTGCCGTTAGCTTGGCAGCCGGTTCGTCGTAGCTCAGCTGTTGTTATTCCTCTTATTGTTGCTGCTGCTGCTGCTGCTGCTTGCATGTCGCTCAGATGATTAGTGCGCACTTCGAGTTGCGTCTGCGCAGCAACCTAAGCTGCTGCTGCTGCTGCTGCTGCTGCTGTTGCTGTTGCTGTTGCCTGCTTGTTAAATTCTTTTTTGAGTAACTGTTGCGTGTGTGTGAGAGCTGAAACCTGTCCACGCATTGCAGCTTGTCGCAAGGCGTTGCCCCAGCCCAAGAATTCTTCAGCAAACTGTGCGCGTGCACACTCACACACGTGTGTGTGTGTGTGTGTGTGTTGTTTATGCAAAGAATCAACAGCCGGCGGGCGTTTGGAACGCTCGCCTGCCAAGCCGAACTTAATAAAGAGCTGAAAACACCTGCGCTAATTTACGCGCTTGCTTGCCTTGCCAGGCATTGATTGTTATTTTAATTGCGGCTGCTGCAGCCCGCATAAATATTTTTCAAATTGAATTAAAATTCTGCGCAGCAGGACAGCTGGATTAAATAATTTAAGCGACAGACGTGACAGACAATATTTTTGTAGCTTTAATAAACAAGCATAGGTGTGAGCATGAATATTTAATATATATTGTTGTTAAAATGTATTAAAGTTGTAGTGCAGCCAGAGCAAAAATCAAAAAGCGTTAATCGCTTGCAGTTTAAATTATTATGTTAATTGTCTAAAAGGCAGCTACAAGCATTTTTATTACGCTTTAAATTAATAATGATGAAACAGCAAATAAAATGCATTATGCATTTCGTTTTAATTTGCTATTAAATAATTTTAAAATATTTTTAATAAGTTATGCTTAGCTGACATCACTCTTATTCATAAGTAGAACTTTATCTTTATATATATTTTCTTTTATTTGCAAATTGCTATGCCCACAACACTTACTTTAATAAATTCAAAAAGGTCACTTTAAATATTTGCCATTCTCTAAAAGATTCGCAGCTTAACCACAAACTGTTTGCCCATTGGAATTTGTGCTTTGCTAACAAAGCTTTTAAGCGAAGTTGTTGCTGTTGTTCTTGTTCGCTTGTATGCAATATTAATGAACAACGCAAAATGTCAGCAGGAAAAAGTGATAGCAAGAAAAAATAAAACGTGCACTCAATAGACTAAAGTAAGCTGGAAAGCAAGCGTTAATGGTTTGAATGCAGCGACAATAACAGCAGCAGCTCCCAGCCAAGGTTTACTTTCAAGCCATTAGCTTAATATGCTGACCATAACGTGAACCACATAGGGCGTAACAATAATAACAATAACAACAACAGCAGCAGCAGCAGCAACAAGCTTTAACTGCAATAACAATAACAATATTAACAGACAGCCAGAACAGCAGTAACAATGTCAACCCCAGTGACAATGAAATGGAAATATAAAAAATGCTGCAGAGCAATGCAAATGGTAGCAGGTTGAAAGGGCAGCACTAGCAACGCCCATATATGTGTATGTGTGTGTGTGTGCGTGTTTTTGGGTAATGGCAAGTTGCCGGATGCGCTGTTAGCTGCACGAGTTGGCTGCATTTATGCAATGTGCAACAAGCTAGAACAACGCGCCACAAATTGACAGCAAACAAAGGGCCAACAAATTAAAAAAACACAATAACAACAGCAACTAGAAGAAGCAGCAGCAGCAGCAACTAAAAAAGTGCATGCAACGCATACAAAATATGCAAAGCGCGCTTGCCACTGGCAGTTGATTATAAGCCCATTGATGTTGCTGTTGCTGCTGCTGGTGGTGGTGGTGGCTAGATAGTGGCCATAACCAAGCATAAACTGATGGTCAGCTCAACCCTCAGTGCAACTTCATCAACCAGCAGCACACCCCTTGCCATTAAAACTTACACACATACACATAGAAAAAAGCAAAAAATATAAACGAAAATATTGCAAATTGCAATACAGTGCACACAAACTGGCAACAATGCTCAGCATACCAAACTGTTGCAGGCAACTCGCGGCGCGCTAGACGCCAACCCAACCCTAGCCCTGCTCTGCCCTGCCCTGGCGTGTGCAACGAACCGCGCATCCATTTGGCCTGCCCTTTGCCCTACGCCCCAACGTGGCCACATAACGTGTGCTTTGGGTTGCTGCCACCTTGGTGGTTTATAGCTTGCGCACCACACACACAACGAATGTGCATAAAAAACGCCATTTTTTGGCATATTCGTGCCACCTCAAATGCCGCAACAACAACAGCGACAGCGCCAGAGCACTCAGCATTTGTTGCATAAACTTCTATAGAGTTAAGTTTTTTGTTTTAGCTTTGCGCTTTGTCCAACAATTTCTTGCGTCGCAAAGTATTGCACTTTAAAAAGTTTTCGAAAAACAAACTTCGGTATATTGATGATAGCTAAGAGCTGATGCTGGCGCTGCTAATCCGCAAGTGGTTGTGGCCAAGCATTTAATAACTAAATGCAGCTTAGCACAAATTTGCAATTTTGGCATTTTAGCAAAAGTTCGAATATGTGAAAAATGAAGTGCGCTCGATTATGCAAAATGTCTGCACATGTTTTTGTCTGCCAAAGTTTATAATAATCAATTGAATAGCAGCTAAGTTATGCAGGCTTAACTACAAATTTCTATTTCAATTGCAGTTGGCTTTTGAATTTATGAAAGTAAAATATATTTGTTGCTGCGACTTTGGCTTAAGTAAATATAATTTAATAACAGTTCAGCTGTGTCATTTAATTAAACAAGAGCAATAAAAAGTGCATTACATGCAAATTTTAGATATTTCATTTAATAGAAAAATCAAATAGCAATCTGCTTGAGCTGTAAACTCAACAAAATATTTGTTTTTGTTCAAGTTATCATAAGTTTACCTAAGATTTTCATATATTGCTAACAATATTTAAAGGCAAAGCCACATTTATGAAGTAAATTGACCAAAGTGTAGCATAAAGTAAATTGGAGCTCGCTAGCTTTTTAGTTTGCCAGCCAACTATAAGTTCATCAAATTAATGTTTGTATGACTATTCTAAGAAAATTGTCCTTTTACTTTGAGAGACTTGCAGACATTCAATATACTTGGGCTTAGCACTTTTGAGTTTTCCTGGACAGCTGTCGCTGCAATTGCAAGCGTGTCAGGCAGCAGTTGCTGCTGCTGTTGCTTGGGCTGACAAGTCGGGCATATTAATTATAATTGTTGATTACTAATTTGTGTGTAGAGTTATGCCAAGCAAAAGAGAGAGAGTCATGGCGCTCTCTTAAGCGCGTCACGCTCTTTATGCTCGAGCGAACAACAACCTGTTTTGCTTGCTTGGCGTTTGCTTGTTGCTGGCTGCGCTCTTTGCAGGCAGCCGAAGTCGCAGCCGACTGCACACTGTGCGCTGCTCGGCGTGTATAAAAAGGACGAAGCAGCTGCGCGCCGCTTTAGTCCTACAAACGCCGCGTTCACAAACACAACGAACAGCAACAGCAGCAGCAGTAAAACCAAAGTGAAAGTCGTTACATATCAAGCAGCTTTTAGTCACTAACTACGCGTGTGCCTCTGTGTGCGTGTGCGTGTCTCTCTCTGTGTGTGTGTTTGTTAAAAGAGCTCGACACTCGAGTGTCGCCTAACAAAAGCAAGCAGCGCTGCTCAAGTGGCAAACAAAGCGCGTGAAAAGTTCCGTTTAATTGTAATTTTGTTAGCGCTCGCTGCTCGGCTGCTCTGCCTTTTTATAAGGTGTTTAGCATTGTGTGGACCACAGCGCCATGAAACGTGCGCAACATTTGCATAAATTACCCCAGACCCCAGCACGCTGCTAACTGCTTGTGTTTTTTTGTTTGTTGTATTGAGTTGCGGTTACGCCCACACGCCCCCCAGAACTTCAAACACTTGCGCGTAAAAAGTTCAAAACTGACACTGAAAATGCGGCGCGTAAACATTTTATGTTTGATTTGTTTGCTGCATGCCGCAAGCGGCAGCAACATTGTAAGCGACATGAACAACATGTTGCGCGATGCCCAATCCCAATCCCAATCTCAGTCCAGCAGCAGCACTGCGGCCAGCGTGGCCAGCTCCAGCGTCGAGCTGCTGCGCTTTGTCAACGATGAGGATGCCGAGCTGCAGGTGCTGGCCAATGGCGCCAAGGTGACCAAGGCCAGCAGCGATAATGCCAAGCTGAGCGAGCAGGTGCGTTTGCTGAGCAAGCAATTGAACGCGCTGATGACGCGACGCCGTGAGGATTACGAGCAGCTGGAGCATAACTTGCGCAAATCCCTGCGGCTTACCACGGATGCGGCCAGCGTTGATGCGGATATGCGCAGCGAACTGGAGCAATTGAGGTGCGTATTATAGCCACACCCACACGCCCACTCCCCACACAGCGCTGCTAAAAAACTTTGGCACAGCACAAATTGAAAGCGCTCAGGCGACTGCATTGTAAACTTTTGTGTGGCAACTTTATGTTGCAAACTTGTCGACTCGTAATGCTGTCAAGTCAAAGTCGGAGCTTACATTTTTCTTTTTTTTATAAAAAACATAATTAGCTCAAACGCGCGCCTTTAAGTAGGCAACACTTTTGCAGACGTTCAGCTATTGTTTGTTATTATTGAATTTATCGTATTTGCTTTTTGTACAGCTCACACACACACACAGAAAAAGCAGAAAAAACTAATGCAAACAAATCGAAGGCGTGTGCTAAGCTCTGATAAGCAATCGCTGGCCGGAAACACGTTGATGATTTTCATTTTGGCCCGGACCAAGCCAAGCCAAGCCCCTTGGCTAAATTTCGTGTTGTGCTTTGTCTGTTTTTGTTGTTGCCGTTGGGGCAGGCTGACTAATAATGATTGTCTCATCGAGCCAGCGCACACACACGCACACACATGCAACATGTATTGTTGTTGTTGCTGTTTATCTAACAAACGACAACAACAGCATGGAAATGGCGCACTCTTAATTTAGTGTACAAATAGCTTTGGTTAGTTTTGTTTGCACATGTCGTGGACGTCGTAAACTTTGTCACTGACACCGAAAATAATTCAAGACACACGCATGTGCTCACACACACACACACACAGACACACAGTCAAACGTCATGTCAACTGTGGTTTATGTGACCCTCATGTCATTATCTGATTGCCACACGAGCCACCAGCAGCAGCAGCAGCAGCTCAGCATTATTTATGTGTCGAGCGCTATGCGCTGTGGCATTAGATTTGCTTTCATTTGACGCCACTGATTTGGCAAAAATTTCTTTGGCAATGCTATTTGTTAATTAATATGTGCGCCAAAACGCAGCAGAAAATAAAAAATCGCACTCGACAGCAGTCACTCACACTTATCAAGCTTTGCTATTTTTTTTTTTTTTTTGCATTGCACATTTTCAATTTGCTGCATGTCATTGACAGTATTTCAATTTTTACTTCAATGCTGTCTGACATGTTACTAACAATGCAGAAAAAAGAAAATAATAGTAGCTCGCTAAACTAACTAAAAAGCAGAGCAGCAATCAGGCGCAAAATTGGGTTCGTAGTTTGCATGCGCATGTGTGGAAAATTCTACAATTAGTTGCTTTGTATTGCGTTTAGTTTAATTTTCGCTCTCATTTTTTTGTGTTGCGAGTCATGAAACCGTTTGAAATAAAATGTTAATTAAAAGCAGCCAAATGATTTTTGCAATTGTTAAATAGAAGCTGCTGCTGCTGCTGCTAATTATGCAATTTGCTGCTTTTAAACAAATATTGTAGCTTCAAGTGTTTGAAATTCGGCGGAAAAGCAAAAGTAAATTTTCAAGCATTCAACAATTTCCAGGCGCACGTGCGTAAGCATAAGCAGACGCCCGCAGTCAAATTGAAATATTACGTATACGCAGTCAACATTTCTAAGCCAGCAGCAGCAGCAGTCAAAAAACACACAGAAACCACAACTGCTACGCTGAGAAAAGTTTTTATGAAAATTTCATGTAGCTTTGCTCTTTTGACAGCAAACCAAAAACAAAAAAAAATATATGCAAACAAATTGAAAACAAAACAGCAGCTGTCGTGTTGTTGTAGCAGTAGAAAAAAAAGTAAAGTTCTCTTACCTAGCACACAGTGAGTGCTTTAATTGTCGGAACTGCCACAAAAATGCGCCCAAAGTTTGCATGCAACTGCCAAGCGAAGCGTTGCAACAAATTCATTTGCAGCATGACCATAAACAATGTTTTACTGTCACAAGTTTAGCGCGCTATGCAAAAATTTTTGCCCAAATTATTTTGCGCTGCATGCAATTGGCGTGGCAAGTCCGTAAACTCATTAGCACGCGCCATTTTAGCCGGGGCCAGGCAATTAAGTGGTGCCCATGTCAATTTAAATTAGATTGCAGCCAAGAGCTCGAGCTACAGCACGTTGCGCATTTCGAAAGTCAATTAAAATGTTACGCATACGCAACCAGCGTGTGCCGGCGTCATGTCCGAGCCTCGCCGCGCTAATTAAACAAGTCCGTAAGCAAAGCAGAAATTTAATTCATTTGCCTCTGTTCTCATTGCAGACGCGAAGTGCAAGCGCTGCGTGCCACGCATGGCGGCAACAAGGAGCGCCTGACCGTCGAGTGGCTGCAGCAGTCCATATCCGAGATACGCAAGCAGCTGGTGGAGCTGCAGCGCAGCGCTGGCGCTGTGGCCAAGGACGTGCGTCATGAAAGCACCGCCTACGAGGATCTGGCCACCATACGCAGCGACTATCAGCAGCTGAAGCTGGAGCTGGCCGCACAGCGTGAGCGGCAGGAGCAGAGCGAGGTGCTGCTTGTGGAGCTGCGTGAGGAGCTCATGCAGCAGGAGCAGGACTTTAAGCACGCGCTCAACAAACAATTGAATGCAAATGCGAATGCCAAGCAGCAGGACTCCGCCAGCATTGAGGAGTACAGCGCCAGCCAGGAGAGCAGCCAGCAAGAGGTGAGTGTTGTGCCCGCAACTTTATGCTAATGATCAGATAAGCACGCAATATACCTCAGCTCAGGTGGCCGCGCGCCAGCTCCAAACTTTATGTGCGCCTTTTTTTTTATGGCTTTGAAATTTATATATTTTTGTTGCTGTTGCTTTGCTTGCGCTGCTCTTGTTGTTTAAGTACGCTCATAAAGCCCAAGCCCCAGCCCAAGCCCAGCCCCAACCCTCAGCTAGCGTTGGCTGTTGGCTGCCCCGTGCCCATTATCTGCCCATTTTATGCCTCACTTTATGCTGACGTCGAGGCTCGATGTGCTAACGAGCCGTGTGCTCGGCACACGTGTAACGCGGTGAGTGTGTGTGCGTTAGCTTTTAATGGCACTCATACGCTGCCTAAATTACTCATACGCACCGCAGGACGTCAAAATATATTTAATATTTAATACCAGCGCTCAACGCTGCTGGCAGCAGCCACTTTAGACCCGAGCTTCTAACTAAATCATTAACAATAAAGCTCACGCAGACATGCGAAGCTAACAACAACAACAACAACAACAATGCAGACAACTTTTAATTATAATTAAGCGCAATATGTGTGCATGGACAGTGTGTACTAAATAAAACGTTTAGGCTAACTTGTTGCTAAGCTTCAAATATTTGCAGCGCTTGTTAACTTATGCAGTTATTTATTTTTTATTTATTTATTTATTTTAATTGTAGCCTAGAATTAAATTCTAGCACTTCAGGCTGAGATTTAATTATTTATATTTTGGTTGCAGTGTATAGCCAAGTCTGCTATGCTTTATGGCTTTATTTTGGCAATTTTTAATGTACTCAAATACAATCAAAAATTTGCTAAGCCAGCACATGATATTGTTGACCTAAATCCACACACACACACACACATACAGACAGACAACAGGTATAGACCGCAAAATATGCTCAGCGGCGGCAAAATAACAGAGCGTACTGTAACTTTGTGCTTCATTAAATGGATTATGTGACGCCCATATGCATGTGTCTGCCACAAAAATATGTCAGCGCACCCCCCTCCCCCCACTGCTTCGTTTAGTGCCTGTGGCCTAAACTGGTTTTGGGGCCAGCTGCTTGCTACGCTTTGAAGTCGCTGCTGGGACTGAAAATTTGCTTGCTTAGTAGCTTTGGATTTTTATTTTTCATTCTGTTTGTTTGCTGGGCTTACGCTGATTGAAAAGCATACTATATTACTATATAATATAAAAAGCAATTATACAACAAGCAGCCACTAAAAATTGTTGACCACAAATTGCTTTAAAAGCAGCGATAAGCAGCAAGCACAAAGAAATTGGCCCCATGTGCGGCGGCAGGTGAAGTGAGTTGAACGGGGCGTTAGCAAAGGGCAAACAAAACCAATAAAACCGTTCAAAAGCGATAAAACGTGCAACCAGGCGGCTTAAGCGGCTTTTACAACAGTCGCAACAGTTCAAGCTGCAGCAACCCTAACACACATACATACATACAAACGAAAGACAGTCAGACCGACGAACATTTGTAATGTTACTTGAATGAAATTGCTGAAAATTGCAAAACAACGAACAAGCAACAACAACAAAGGCAACAGCAGGAAATCACCTTTTAATCGCTCTGAGCATTCAGCTGTGGGCTATGTCAATGTGGGCGGGGCAGCAGGAAAGTCACTGCCAGCTGCGCTGCTGTCAGTGAGCAGTGACGGGACCGGGGCCGGCTGCTGTCTTTTGTCTTGCCAAACATTTGGCAGTCCCCAAACTGTAGCAGCAGCAGCTGCTCTTGAGTGCCTTGATAATCAGTTTGCCGCGTATGTATTTGTATATTTGTTTTGTTTGTATGTGTGTGCGCGTTTATGATGCGCGCGATGCTTCAGCACAATTTGATCCTTTTCATTACTTTAACGTGTATTTTTTTTTTTGCCTTTGCCAACTTAACGCACTGACAGCAACTTTTGAGCAGGGCCAACAAAAAAAGCGAAAAAAACAAAAACCTGTTGTTGAATTTTTCAGCGCCAGCAGCAATAACAATGAAAGCAAATGCCAAAAAGCAATTTGGTTTTTTGTTGCGACTAAAAAATTGTTATTATAAAAGCGCAGCAAAGCAGAAATTAGGTTAAATTAGAACAAAGCGCATGCCAGCAAAATAATAACAATGAAATTTTCACACAGGTGGCTGCATAAAAGACGCAAAATATATAGGAAAAAATGCAATGCTATAGAAAATTCAATTAAATATAAACAATGTCAGTTGCACACACTGGCAGAGTATTAAATATTTAATGTTTTTAAAGTAACTAACTAAGCTTTATTAATTACTAATGCACAGACAAAGTGCAAAGTACAGCAAGCTGTGCACTTTGTTAGGCAAACTCAACACTAATTGAACTCTAATTGAGGTGAGCACCCCAAAAAATACAAGAGCAGCTGCTGCTGCTGCTGCTGACAACTTGCAGCAGGCTGGAATATAATGCTTTAATTGCCAGTGTGTGCAGATTTATAACACAAAAGTCACACACACACAGATACACGCTATATACACATAAAGCTTCATAACAAATCGGCTGATGGAAGCTGTCACTAGCAACAGTTACAGGCAAATGTTTATCATTGGTTATTGATGCTTGTCTGTCTGCCAGCTGCAGCTAGAGCGAGAGCAAACAAGACTAAACAAAAGGCAGTCATTGTCTTAGATGAAGCACTTTTATTATTTTTTTTTTGGGCCTGTATTTGTAGTGCGTTGTTCTTGTTGTTGTTGCTGCTACATATGAGAGAAACTTGTTGTTAAATTAGCCAGGCAAACACACATGCGGGCCCAGGCAACAGCACTGAGCAAATGAATCCGGTTACAGCCCAGCAAAACAACAAAAATTTATGTATTGTTTGCACACACACACACGCACATGTCTGTATGTGTGTAAGCCCAGCATTGCTACCTTATTCATGTTGATATTTGTGGCGCTTTTGTTTTATGTGCTGCCTGCCTGGCTGGCAATTTGTTTGATTGGTCGAGTGCTCGCTCGTCTTTGAACGAACTTGTGGCTGCCGTGTACTTGATATTTATTTTATAAGCCAAATTATCTTTATTGAAACCTGTGCATACACTTGAGAATTCGACTTACATGCAGCCCCAACTTGATATTTGCATATGCAGCGGCTACAATTGAAAAGCTTAAAGCGCAGCACTTTTTAATAAAAATTCAAATTATGCACACGGGTTAAACTCCAAGCAGCAGCAGCAGCAGCAGCACCTAAATGCACATTAACTTAATGACATTTTGTGGCACACACACCCTCAACACACACACACACATACAGACAAGCTTTCTCTTTTTTGTAAGCGGCACACAAAAGTCCTATTAAATTTTTACGACAATTCTGCATCCAGCAGCAGCAGCAGCAGCAGCAGCAGCAGCAGCGGCAGCAGCATTTAAGCTTTGTGTTCTTTTTTGCACACACACACACACATATACACTAGAGCATAGTCTGCTGGCGCTAATAGCAAATCCTTGTTAGCTTTCACTTCAGCACAGCATGTTAAATTTCACTTCAAGCCAAAAACTGTGAACCAAGCGGCTTACGTCTCGCTCTCTCTCTCTCTCTCTCTTGCTGAATTAATTAGCCTAGGCAACTGCTTAGCGTTTCTAAATTATTACAACGCACACACACACACACACATACACATTTGTCTTAGCCATGCATAAAATATTTATGTGCCAATTTCGATATCAATTAACGCGAGCTGTCACTTGTTGTAAACGCTTGTTAAAATTACTTCAACTTTGGCCTTTGGCTTGTGGCCTTTATTAATTGCTCAGCGTTATGCTTTGCGACTTTTGCGTCGCCACATAAATCACATTTAATTATATTGTTGACATTGCCTGCTTGTAAATCGCCCGCCCCACAACTATGCGCATTGATATAAGCGCCGCCTGTCGAACGTGGCGTATTAGCAATGTTCGTGCGCTTTTGCATAAAAACGCCAAAGCAGGCTACAAACTTTTTATATATATTTGCTTTTTATATATTTTTACGCCTGCCCCAAAACGTTTGCGTTGCCTTCAAGTGGCGCTACAAATTGACAGCTCCAGTTTTATAAACAACGTGCGCTTAATTGAATTTCAAATGTGCAATAAACAAAACAACAAATTGAAACTGTATATTGAAATACTGTTAGCTGTAAGCTGCTTTGCTTGCCTTTTTGAAAGCTTTTTTTTCCAACGAAAAAATAATTTACTTGGCGCAGTAACTTTAAATGAACAAAAGTTTTTTTTTTCTTATCAATTTGAGCAAATAAATTTGCTATAAATAGCAAATGCTTGAATTTCATTGTTAAAAGCAAATGCTGAACTTATTATGCATAAGTGTATATTATATTTCAGCATATTTTGTTCAGCATATGAACTTTGTTTGGTACTTTTTGCTTTTGGCTTGCTGGCTGGCGTATCATTTAATTAAACATTTGAATGCTTTCAATTTTATTTTGCTACGCTTTGTTCGCTGCTGTTGCTTTTTGCATTCATTAGCAGCGCACATTGCTTTCGCATACTTTATTAGTCAATTATAGAGAAAGCAAGCAGCAGAAATTTCAATGAAAAAAATTAGCAAATAAAAAAGTTTGCCTTTTAATGAGCGCCGTTGGCTGGATGGCTGACTGGCTGACTGGCTGCTTGGCAAGGGCAAATGTATTCATTACATTTCTATAGAAAAATCACAAATGTGACCCAAATGACATTACCTTGGTTAGCGCTTGTCACTCAGCTAGATTACACATACACCAACGCACACACACACATAGATGATATATATATATACACGCGTAGACAGCTGCCAAGCTTATAGTGTGCGTGTGTGTGTGTGTGTGTGTCACATGCTAAAACTCACTCAGCGCTGGGGATTTAAACGCATTCCACTTCGCTGTTGTTGTCGCTGCTGCTGCAGCTAGCTCAGCCAGCTTTGGGTTTATGAAATGCATTTATAATAAATGGATTTCAGTATTCAATTCCCCCAGCGTCGCAACTATAGTGCATATATAGGTCATATTATGCCAAGACAACATGGCACAAAGGGTAACTTAACTTTAATGCAAAAATCCTTAGCATACTTTTGTGCGCTTACTAAAGTTTTTCTTGCCGCTTCATTTTGCTTGCAGCCCAACATCGAGTTAGCCGATCATCGCCGTCGCCACTGCCGCTACCAACAGCAGCAGCTGCACAACCTGCAATTGGGGCAACGTCAGCTGCGTCGCCAGCTGAACGAACTCAAGTATCATCACATTGACGAGCGTGTGCGCAGCATTGAACTGGAGCAACACCGCATTGCCAATGCCAATTTCAATTTGAGCCGTCAAATTGCCACGCTGGACAAGCTGCACACCTCCATGCTGGAGCTGCTCGAAGACGTCGAAGCGTTGCAAACTAAAATGGACAAGAGCATACCCGAGCTGCGGCACGAGATATCCAAGCTGGAGTTTGCCAATGCGCAAATTAGCTCCGAACAGAATTTGGTGCGCGAGGAGGGCAAGAATGCGGCACGTTCGCTGCAGGCCATGGCCGTGAGTGTCAGCGCATTACAGGACGAGCGTGAGGGTGTCAAGAAGCTTGTCGGCAATGTGGAGCAGCTGCAAACGAATGTCGACCGCCTGCAGTCGCTGGTCAACACCGAACTGCACAATAAGGTAAGTTAGCTAAATAAATAATAAAGCATAGTAGTTAAATAATTAGTAGCTGAAATAATTGCTAGTTATATTGTTTTTATTTCAAAGCTGAACTACTGTTTAAGTTACAATTACTTTCGGTGCTGATTAATGCTTAAAGCTCAATAAATTAAATACAAATATAATAATTAAAATATTATAATTATATTCTCGCCTTCAGTTGTTTGAAATCGTATTGGCAGCTGTTGCACATGCTCTAATTTTATTAGCATTTAAATGTAATAACTAAGTTAAGACCAACTGTAAGTTGCTGATTGCTAATTGTTCTTATTTCTCTTTTCTGCCAACTTACAGCTCACACACTTGAACAAGCCACATAAGCGTGCTCATCATCAGCAGCAGCAGCCACAATTGAGTCAATTGGCCATAGACAATGCTTTGGCTGCCACACTGGTGGCCGAGCTGGAGAGCGTGGAGTCGCAGTATGAGGCCATTGTGAATAAGCTGCCGCTGGACTGCGGTGAGCTGTCAGCGCATGTGGATGGGCTGCATTTGATAGCGCCCGCTGGCCAGCATCATCCACTAATGACGCACTGCAGTGCCGATGGCTGGACCACAGTGCAGCGTCGCTACGATGGCAGCGTCGACTTCAATCGCAGCTGGGCGGACTATGCCCAGGGTTTTGGCACGCCGGGCGGCGAGTACTGGATGGGCAACGAGCAGCTGCATCATCTGACGCTGAACAACTGCTCACAGCTGCGTGTGCAAATGCAGGACATCTACGATAACAATTGGGTGGCTGAATATAAATATTTCTATATCTCATCGCGCGACGATGGCTATAGGCTGCATATTGGCGAGTATGTTGGCAATGCATCGGATGCGCTGAACTATCAGCAGGGCATGCAGTTCTCGGCCATTGATGATGATCGCGATATATCGCAGACGCACTGTGCTGCTAACTATGAGGGTGGCTGGTGGTTCTCTCATTGCCAGCACGCGAATCTCAATGGGCGCTATAATCTTGGCCTGACTTGGTTTGATGCGGGGCGCAACGAATGGATTGCGGTCCGCTCAAGTCAAATGCTGGTCAAGCGGCGGCCCAGCGAGGAGTGTGCGACAACACAAACAACACAAACCACAACAACACCAAGCATAACAACAACAAAAACAACAGCTACAGTAAACACTAGCACAGTGAATAGCGTAGTGCAATTCGTTGTGCAGGCGTAAGCAAGCCCAGTGAGAGCTTCAGTGAACCACCAGCGCCATGCCTCATAAAGTTTGTGTAACGTGCGTGTGTAACGCGCAGAAAATGAAATAATTATATGTGAAACGTCTGTAAATGAAATGAAGCATCGCGCATAGATTTACGATTTTGTGTATATAGCTAACTAACTAACTAACTAATATTTGCCTTAGGTTATACAAATTGGAGCTTACTAGCCTCGTCACATGGCGTATGCGTCATTTAGTTCTACTCTACTGTCTATGGAAATATGCAACTCGTACATATTTGTTTTGTCTTTCAGCAGATCTCATAACAACAACACTAAGCGCAAAAATTCTAAAATGAAAACTAATTGTTTGTTTTTGGATGAGCAGAGCAAATACTAACTAAGTGCTTAAGTGTGTGTGCTGCAACTAAATATTTCCATAAAACGTTAGTCGCTAAGTCCAGCCAGCCAGTCTCTCTCTCTCTCTATCTCTAAATGTATACGTAGCTTTAGGCATCTCAGACAAATAATAAGTATACTCAGCCACAGACACGCGCAAACTTTTGCACACAGCGACAATTTTATACAATTGACAACATTTGTATAAAATTGTCAAGTTCCAATAGTTTGTGTGTGCTTTTCGTATTCTAGTGTTTACAATATAAGCGTCCATATCAATATCTATTAATGTGTAGGCAAACGAGATCAGTCATTAAGTGTAGTTCTAATTAACAAATTGTTGTACTATATAAATGTAATGTGTTGGTTAAAGCTACTGCAAAACTCAATTCTCAACATAAATAACCAACGTATATGCCAAAGATAACAAGCGCAAAAAATACAGCCACACACACACACACATACAAACAGACACAGTAATGCTTATTTTGTTTATTTGTCTGCAGTTTTGCATTTACCAAAAAATACAAGTAAAATAATATAATACATATAAGCGCGCAACAATTGCAAAATAAAACTAATTTAATAATAATATATGTGTTTACATATGTTTAACGTATACATTGAAGTAGTTTAAGCAACAACAACTGGCTGATGCCAGCGTATTTTACAATAAATGAATTGATGTGAAAAATACTCGCGGCGCAGCATAAGCCGCTGCTTTCGTTTCGTTTCTTTATTATGCTTTTTACAGCAGCTGCATAAATATCTTATGGCTGAGTGACGTGCGACATTTCGACACAAAACAAAGCGCCGAGAACGTAAATCCCGTGCAGCACTCGGCCATATGAACAACATGACAACGCACTGTGCGCCACGCATGTTGCCCAAGGGGCAAACAAGCAACGGAACGGCCGCTGCCAATGACTGCAGCAACAGCAGCAAACAAATATGCGCAGATTTATGTTGATATATAGATATATAGTCAGCTTGTCAAGCACTGTTGAAGACAAGCGCTGAGTGCAAGGACTCAAAGCTTCAGTCTGTGACCAGAGCCTGCAGCAGTTTGAAGTTTAATTACACAGCTAGCTTGGGTGCTAAGTATGCCACCTTAAACTACAGCAAAAGAACTGGCTGTGCATAAGTATCTCAGCATGCCAGCTGACTGCTGCAGATTAGACTGTCTGTCTGTCTGTCTGTCTGTTGGCGTGACAGTCAAGCATAAGTAAATTTCACAGCGAATTCTCAAGCAAGAACTGCCAAAGACGCTCAACTACAATTTATCAAGCGTATAAAGTTGCACACTCACTCACACCCACACACACACACACACACGCATATATATATATTATATATATTTTTATTATGCGCATTTTTCATATTGAATATTCTGAGCATTGACTTTTGACTTTGGCGCACTCTGTGCTGTCATTTTGCGCTGATCCTTATTTATGCATTTATATTGTTGATTTTCTTATTTTATTTTTGTGTGTAGCAGCTAATGCCAAATTCATGCTGCTATATATAAGCAGTTTCTATTTTTATATGCAGACGCTCTGACAGTTATTTGGCTGACTGAAACTGAAGTTAAGAAATAAGTAAATACGATTTGGCCGCAAATAAAAGCTGCGAATGACGCTTGACATTTATAAACATTTGGTTTTGCTTTGGGGTCCAGTCGAGAGCATTTCTGCACCATTAAACCTAAGAACAGCTTCCAGCGTATAAAGTCAAATTTTGTGTGAAAGTAAAAAGGAAATTACGCAACCCAACTTAACTAAAAAGCTGGGCAGCTTGCACACTTTTTGCTTTTTTTTTTTTGGGCATAAAAGTATTTACAGAGGCCACAAGCAAGCGAAGCTGCAGACACATTTAAAATGCAAATCATTCATGGTTGCCTGGTTGAGAGTCCGACCATTTGCGTTCACACTTCCGGCAATTAACAATAAGCCAGGCGCACTCAGCCATGTAGCAGCCAGCCAGCCAACAAACAATGTAAGCCACACAGCCGCAGCGAAAAGTCAAACTATTCAAGTGAACTGCTACAAAAGAAAAACAATTGCTGTAGTTTTATATAATTTAATACTTTATATATTTTATGCAGTTTAAATGGCTTGAATTTAGCGTAATTAATAGCTGACAATTGTAACTAACGCAGCACCTGGCGTATGCGTAATATGAGCAGCGCTAAACAATTTAATTAAAAAGCATAATGCCCAAAAGCCCTTGAAATACATAAAAAGTAACAATAAATTTTTACGGCTCTAATGTGGCGTACGCACACACAAGGGAGAGCGCAATAAAGTGTGCGAGCGAGAGCGCAAGAGCGTTGCGCAAAGAGCAAACGCTTGTTAGCTTTCCCTTTTAATCAAAGGCTCGCTCACGCCTCCGCCTCCTCCATCCAGACAGACAGACAGACAGACAGACAACTAATGTGGTTTGACACTTTGCAAGTCCACATCCGGCTCAACTGTTGTCTAACAAAAGGGAATATGCTAATTTTAATTAGACAACAGAAATTTACATATATGCTACAAGTTTTACTTAAGCAGCAACTCTTATGTTGCTCTCTCACTTTAAAATTGTTTGCCTATGCGCATTTGCATTTTAATAATGCAATTAGGCGCTTTATTTAATAACTATTTGGTGTTTGGTGGCTGCATGCATAAATCAGCATTTATTTATGGCTTAATCACAGCCAGTCGAATTTACATTTTTAAACAAGCAGCAACTAAATTTCAGTATTTGCGTATGTGCAGCTTAAAATGAATTAAATAACGCAGACTTAATTATTATGCAGTGTTTTAAATTATGTTGTCTAAATCTAAAAAGCATTTTGCATTTAGTGGGGTCAAAACTAAGCCGATTTACGTGCGTTTTACACGTTTTTAAAAAATAATATAATAAATAAATATCTTCATGGTCAACATGTGTTTGCTTATAAGCTCATCAGCTAATAGCAACAAGCTAAATTTAGACAAAATTTTTCAGAATTTTTGCTTAAACTTTTATCAGCTCTACTTTGCTACGTCCATTGTTCCCAGTTTAGTTGCCCACATATTTCATGTTAGTCGAGTCCTTGACAACCTTAAGCTCTGCTTAAGCACACTCTTCATAACCCACAAGCTGCTTTAGCAATCCAACATTGCACTTAAGCGGCAACGGCAACGGCAACTGCGAGTGTCGCTTATTAAGCACAGATTGCAAGTAGCTCAATATCAAACGTTCTTATTAGTAGGTCACTGCTTTATGCGCTTTGTTCGCTTGCAAACTCAAATAAGCCAGCTTATACAAAAGGCTTAAGTAATCAGCAGTCGATGCAGCGTCGTCCTTGTGAAAAGAAAACCAAAGCAGCTGAGTTTCTTTTGCTGCCTGGCCTTTGAATGTTAGTTTTGCCTCTGCTCTCTATATATGTATATATAAATATATATCTTTCTTTCTTTCTTTCTTTCAGTTCTTTTTTTGTGACTCTGGGTAAACGCAGCTAAAAGTCACATTGCATTCAAATGCAAAGAACTCTCTGGCCCCAAAGACTTATTGTTTCTCAGTGTTCTTATCTGCTATGCAAGCTGCTATTTCACTTTTGTCATTGCAAACTGTGCAAGGCGATTATTGTTGCAAACTTGGTTGACAACTTGCAGCAGCAGCAGCAGCAGCAGCAGCAGCGCAGGGCAAAAGTTGCCAATGCAAAAAAAGCGAAAGAAAGCAAAAGCTACAAACTGCAAGCCGGGCAGCGGCCACTGGGCTCATCAGGCTTAGGCAGCAGGACTGCAAGTGTAGTGAAAATAAACAGCCAGCGGCTGCTGCGTGCTGTTTATAGTTCTAGTTCAGGCGCAGGCCTTGGCTGCAGCTAAAGTCAGTTTGCAGTCCTTATTATGCCTTGGCTGGCTGGCTGGCAAAAGTTTGTGTGCGATTTTCTAACGACTTTGAAATTTTATTAATGCTGCTATTTAACTTGCACAATTTTGATATCTTTTGTTGCGGCTTAGCTAACGCCTGTCTTTGCAAATTTAATGCGCTTTACAGCCGACGGCGACTGAGACCACAAAGCAGCTTCAGCTTCAGCTTCAGCTTCAGCGGCAGCAGCAGCAGGGAAATTGAATATCCGCTAGAAAATTATCAATTTATGGTAAAATGAGCACTGATTGCAATGCCAAAAGATACGAATTGTAAATGTCATGCTTTGTGGCATTGCTAAATTGAAAATGAATCGAAATGCGAGGCGCATGGCGAAGCGACTCGGAGCAGAAGGCGGCAGTCAACAAGCTGCTGCTGGCAAACCAGGCAGCATAATGAGCAAGTCAATAGCAAAGACTGCACAGACAACACACACACACACACACACACATGTATATAATATAAATAAAAAATATATATATGCTTACAAAGAGAACGAGTGAGAGTGCAGGCGTTGGCGTTGGCAGCAGCAGCAGCAGCAACTGCACGATAAAAAGCAGATTGCAATTTGTTTTACTGATTTCCATGCTTTTGGCTTTATTTGTACGACGGAAACTTTCATTAACATCAAACAGCTGCCGATAGGCAACTCAAGCAGCTGCCATATTAAATAACAAACACACAGAGAGAGAGACACACACACACACGCATACGTTTAATGAGATCGATATTTGTGTAATTATTTATGCAATTAGTGATAATTAATAAAGCTCAATGGCACATCAGTTCTCACTTTAATTATTTGCAGTCTTTAGCTTAAGCAAACAAACGTATCTCAGTAGTTTTATTAAATATGCAACAGTCCAAGCCAAAACACACACACACACACATATTTTCAATCTATGTATTTGTGTAATTTTGTAACTTCTATTTTGTAAGTAATTTTAACAAATTTGCAAGACATTTGCGGCCTTTTGTACAATTATTTAAGCCATGTTTTTGCGGTGTGGCGGGTTCTTTATCGTTGCGCTTTAGCTTTTGCTCTTTTGTGTCGTCGTGCAGTCGTTTATTTGACGCTTTTGTGGGCGTTAGGCCAATTAACTTAAATAATTAGCCCGAAACTTTGTGCTAGAGATAAAGTTGTTTTCGGCTTTTATTGTTGTTCATAAATTAGCCCTACTGGTTACGCTTCAGGCGGCCGTCGGCCTTTCAACACTAATGGCCAAAAATGTTCAATAAAATTTCGTTTGTTGCTGCGCGCCAAGCGTCAAAAGTTTTCAACAATTCTATTAGCAGCAGCAGCAGCAGTAAATTGTGACTTAAAAACAAATAACAAAAGCAGCATGGGTCAGCAAAACTCAAAGGACAACGAGAACAGCAAGCCAAAGTTGATGCTAACCAGACTACGAGAGCGCTGGTGCACTTATCGAAACTTATTTCGTTTCATATATTGGCTGCTGATTTTGGTGATTTTATGCTCAATATGTGTGGGCCTGCATTTTATGCTTAGCTCTGATTTTGGCGAGTGTAATGCGTTCGATATGAAGTGTTGAGTAGGCGCTGGCTTAAACAACAATAATTTAAAAATGGATCAAACGCCTAAAATTAAAAAATTGCGTTACAAACTACAGCGTAATATCTATTGGACAATTGTTAGCTGCTTGCTGGCTGGTATAATATTGCTTACATTTTGGTCGCTCGAGCGGCATGAAAAAGTCTGCACAAACTATCAAGTGATATGCGCCAAAGTCAAAAACTAAATATTAAGTATACGCTTGTGTAGGCTTTGGCACGACTTTGGCATTAATTTATATATTTTTGCAGCTTTGCGCCTGAGTAAATAAAACTATCAGGACTGAAGCCTCAAATGTGCTCAATGTTGACTTACAATTAAGAATTTTGCTGACACGCACACACACACACAGACGCACACACAGGCAGAGACATGCGCGCGTTCATTTTACTTGCATGGCATGTCAATAAACTAGCAAGGACTTAACAATTTGCATATTATGGCATTATCTGGCAATTTGCACAAGGTTTCCAGCCACTCACAAAATCATTGACATCAATTAAAATATTGAGCTCTCTTCGTTTGCATATAAAAATATATAAAATATATATGGTAAACATGTATATAGCTTTCATGCCGCTTATTGATATGTGTGTGTGTGTGTGCTTAAAGCTGTTGACCTATTCTCTCTACCTTTCAACTTTTTTCCGTTGATTGCAACGTTGAAAGCTGCAAAATATTTGGTTGACTGCAAGCACATGCTGTGCACTTTAGTTATGGGCTTTGTTTGACTCTAAGCTGACAGTTCTGCGTGCTGTAGGCTACATATTAATTAATGTTTTTTAGCTGCAGCATAACTTTTTGTGTTGCTATGCGGTCACATGTGCTACTCTGGCCAAAAAGTTCTGACCTACGCATGCGGACAACACAACAAAAACCAACAACAAACTGCATACTAATGATGTCTGTTGGTCACAGAAGTGGACCCATGTGTGTTTTACTATTTAATGTTTTTCTGCACTGCTGGCTTAAGCTAAATACACACAAATTACTTTGGGCTTACAGCTGCATTAGCAGCAGAGAAATTAAATTTTGTTTTGTGCTTTTTAAAGTCGCAAAACAATTTCAAGGTTACCCGCAGCGTCTTGTCAAGCTAAAAGTCAACTTGTTAATAAATGAAAATATGTGTATGTGTAGGTGTGTCTGTGTGTGTGTTTTTTGAACAAACTCCCATTGTTATTACTTGAATGTTGTTGACACTTTGGCGCACAGCAGGTGAAATATAAATAAACTTTGTGCAAAATTTATAGCAATATTAATGCCAAAGCGAAATCGAAGCAGGTTAACAAACTTTAGCAAACAAAGGTAACAATCTACAAATTGTATACACTATATAATTGTATCAATATGCAGTCAGTCGAGTGTGGCATATTAAATCTATAAACAATTATGGCTGTCAATTGCACTTGATATGTTTGTATATCTGCAAATAATTGCAGGAAGCTGCTTGCCAAGGCGACAAACATGCGCTGTAAATGATGATAATTGCAGGCAAAGCAATGTAGTCAACTTCCCAGCAGCAGCAGCAGCAGCAGCAGCACATGCGGCGTATGCGTAATGTACAAGTTATACATTTGCATAATTGAATTTGTCGTTTTGCTGCAATGTCGTATTACTGCAAATAAGCTCAGTGAAGCGTTTAATTTTTGCATTAGTTAGATAGTTCATCTTGCGCTTAAAGCTTAAGCTGTAGTGAAATTTAAGACTAGCTTAATGGCTTTGTAGTTTTTTTTATAGGAATTTGTGCTTGTAATCCTTGCTTTGTGTCTTGGCTTGACTATTTTTGTCAAACAATTTAACAATGTATTGACCTAATTGTGCGCTTGCTCCCACTCGCTCAACTTTAGCTACAGTTGCTTGCAAAAGTTTTACGCTACTTTACTCTTGAGCCAGCAAGTCCATTTAGCCAAGGCCACTTGGCAAACAGCAAGAAGTATCGACAACACACAGACAGACACACAGACAGACACTGAAACTAAAAATAAAGTGCTGACGAGCGGCTTTAGCCAGACTTTGTTGTAGTCAATGTCAGTCGCTGGCGTTTGGTTAAGTCTTTGATTTGGGTTTAGTTGCAGCTCAATTGCCAGCTTAGTGCCTTTGCCGCTCCGAACGTGCCGCGTGTGATGTGCACAAATTTGCGTCAACTGTATTTAAAAATAAAATCAACACACACACACACACATACACGTATAGAACAAAAGGCGTCAACATGCGCCAACAAAATATAAACAAAACATTTGACATAATGTGAGATTTCATTTATTTGCCAACGCTTTATATTTTCTTGTGCATTATTTTTGTTTCAAATTGTGTTGAAAATACAGCAACACGTGCTGTGGTATGTAAATATAGCACAAATATACATATGCATATGCATGTGTGTGTGTGCCTGGTGACTGTTTGCGCTTCCGTCTGTCAGTTGGCGCTGTCGCTGCCTCTGTTGCTTGTTGTTTATGTTCATCATCGTCGTAATGATTGTCGCCCCTGCACGTGTGTTTCCTCTTCGATATTTGCATTGGCATTGCATTGTTCCGGCTGCTCTCGTTCTTTTGCATACACATGTACTACATACATATGTGTAAATGCTTTAAGCATGTTTAAACAACAACGAAATCAGGACATGACAAAATGGCGACACACACACACAACATTGCAATGCTCTCAAGTCTATGTAGGCCTCACAGCGTTCTGTGAAAATTCTGCAATCATTTAAGCGTATTCCGAGTGGAATACCAACTCAACTTCAAAGTGTGTGACGTTGCTGGCAGCTGTAAAAATAAAAAAAATAAATTATAAGCTGTGGAATTTTTATACTAAATTTACGAAACCAAACTAAGCCATATCATTTGCTTTAATAATTAAATGTGAAGTGTCAAAATCTGAGCTCTTATTTTTGATTATGTTGCCACAATTTGTAGACAACTGCAAATCTAACTGCAACATAATTAAGTGCAGCATATTATTTTACTGCAACTGCCATCACATCACTTGCTCTGCAGACAGAGTTCATAAATCATTGCACAAAATATTCAAGTAACACATCATAAACTTGCCACACAGCTGCACTTGAGTTTGGAAGACCTTGCCATGCAATTTCAAACTCATAACTCATAAAGAACATGCCTCTACTTTATCCATCAAGCTAATAGAAGTTGCTGATGTTGCTGCTGCTGCTGCTGCTGCTGCTGCTTGCTCTGTGGCTAGCATGGCTGACAAATTAAAGTCCATTGAAGCAAAAATTTTGCCTGCGTATAGTCGATTACATGGCTCTGTACACATGTTGCACGAACTGTGGCTGTGGCTGTGGTCAAGTGTAAAATAAAACATGGGCGCTGCTCTCTTTCTGTTGCCTTGCAGCCAATTGTGGCAAGCAATGCATTTGTCTGCATCGGAAACAAGAAATTTGTAAAGTGCATGAATACAAAATGAACTGCGAACTACTTTAAATTTGTTGCTGTTATTTTCTTTTGCTAAAATAGACACATGCAAATAAACATGGGCGTAGATATTTACATTAAATTGTTATAATATGCAGCGTTTTATTTATAAGTGCAGCAGTATTACTTAATTAATTAATTTAGTATTCAGCTTGAATGTTTTGTAACAATGTTGTATTTAACATAAGCAACAATAGTTTGTGTTTTAATAATCCTTTATTAGATTAACAATCAAAGCTTGTGTTGGACTGAATGTAACAGCCTTTGGTATTAATGCCATTTACATCTATTTGTTGCTCCAGTTCACCTATCATTCAGTTCTTTAGCGTTTTCATGCTATAACTTTGCCTACAAATATATTTTCATTGATCAAATGCAATAGAAAGACTCCCCTTTGTTCAAATATGTATAAAACTCTTAAATCGATTTTTATTTTGCTTGGCTTCTCTGCAGCCAAGTTGGCTGTATTGTTAAATTAAACATAAAGCTGCATCATTATATTATTTATAATATTTTTGCATTTTGTAAATTTAAGCAAGCAAAAACATAAATTGAAAATCCTAAAATACTCCAAATTGGAATGCATTTTAATTGAGATGCATCTCTGAAATCAAAAGCCATTTCGCTGAATTACTGCTTATCAAATACAGATTATTTATAGAAAGTTGTGTTATTTGTTTACTCTTTTGTTCACAACTTTGTTAAATAATCTTTTAAAGCATTTGTGGTCGTGTGATTTGCGTTTGCCATGCCCACTTAAAATGTTAAATCGGTTGCGCTGACTTATAGGCTTAAAAATGTAGGTCGGCAATCAAACCTGTAAATTGATTAGATTTTATTTTGATAAACATACACAAAAATACGCAATAGTTTTTAATTTAAAAAGCGCTAAATGCATTTCGAATGTTAAAACTCAATTTGAATTGGCATAAATTGATTGCTGGATTATTTGGCAAAGGTTTTCCTCATTTTCTGTCACGAGTCTGCAGAAGAAACAGATCCATAATACTTTATTGATACATTGATTGATATGTTCTATGTACTTTTAAGTATTAATTGTGTTACTGTTGTTCTTTATATTTTAGAGTATTGAAAACTTTCCACAACTTCAGGGCCCCCCTTCGACTACGCGCATGATGCGAACGCAAATACTTCAAATAATTCAAGAGTTTGCACTGTTGTACTTGCAACCAAAGCAAATGTGGCAAGCAAACGAGTATAAAAAAAATTGAATTGAAACGGAAACCGCAGACACACACACACATACACAAACGAGCACACACACACATATAGCGCTCATTGTTTTGATTGGCCGCACAACATATTTGAGTTTCCTTTTTATTTATTATTTTATTGCGCAGCGCGAAAACCGCGAATTGAGTCATTAATTGAATAAAAACTGTTGCAAAGGCAAATAATATAAAAGGCATCCCAGTACATTTGGATTCGATGTTATTTGCCTTTGTCCATTGAAACAGTTGCCAAGCGTAACTTTTGGCCATTCAATTAATGCGCTTTAAAGCTTTGTTGCAAATTCCAAAAAGGATGCAAAACTAAAGCGGAAACCGATACACACACACACTACAAACGTAGCTGCCATTGTTGAAATTGTGCACTTGGCGTACTTCAGGCTGAAATTGATACACACAAACTTTTGGCAAAAGCACTTCAAATGTTTCCTCATTTTCGATTATTTAGAAAGCGATACAAAATTTCGTTAGCCTGCAGCGCAGCTTAACAATGAGTAGGCGTCAAATTTAGTGGGCGTGCCTGACAATCATTTTGTGTGTGTGTGTGTCGATTGAGCTAGCAAACTTTGATGTTGTATTGTTCTTGTGGCAAAGTTAATCGAGAGCCTAATTAGTCGCACAGCCTTGGCCACTTGTTCATGCTGATTGGCGCGCCTTCGCCTTGGTAAATACAATTAAGCCGCTACGTTGTTAAATTAGCAGCATAATAAGCAGCTGCATGTTGGTTAGCAAACAACAAAAGCAAACCAGTGAGAAATTAAGACGCTGACATTGAGCAAAAAGTTTGCTTTATTTGATTTGCCAAGGGCCAAGTCAATACGGCAGCAGAAAACTTAAATCAAACCGAAGCGAGGCACAAATTGCATAAGACAATGCCAATGCCACTCCACTCTAAGCGAATTCGAAGGCCAAAGTATCTCAGACCGTTGCCTAGATATGCAGAAACTCATGCATACCATAAGTATAGATATTTTTTTCTTTTCGCCGCAGACCACATAAGTATGCTATAATATTTTATATATATATAAATTCCAAGAAGTGTGCACAGTTCAATGTGCAGCAATGACAGCAGCTTAAGCTTAACTAATTATTTAAATTATATGCTGGTTGCAACTAAAATTCACTAACTTACTGCAGCAATTTCTCTGTGGCTTGCAACTGTCGTGCGCTTCAATCTTAAGTTCAGTTTCAGCTCGTGTCATTTATATTCTCACAGTCCTAGACGCTTTGTCAGCTGAATCGTAGACAAAAGACGTTCATAATGAAATATATACATTCAACCGCATTTTTTCCGCACATTTTGACATTACATAAAATTACATATATATATGCTGGCTGTGTGTGTGTGTGTGTGTGGGTGCGTATATATTTTATGCATGGCAAAGTCTTACCACGCAGTGAGAGAGAGAGAGAGAGAGAGACAAACAAACAGACAGACAGCTTTTGTGTGTGTGTGTGGGCGTCTTGCTCGCCACACACATATGAAAATGGTTGACACGTTCTTCGTAACAACAGCTGCACATCACGTTTACAGTGCCGTCGACGAGTACTCGTATATCATTCAGCAATGCTGCAATGTAATTACTTAAATATGTTAAGTGTATAAAAATAAAGAAAAAAACGCGTAACAAAAGCTGCGTACTTAAGTTGTAATAGTAAAGCGTTTGTTGTCTAAAAATAATAAAATTAAAAATGTAAGTCATGCTTGCATTTTATTTAAATTTAATGTTATCATTTTGAGCAGAACTCAAAGCAAATCGTAGCAAGTTGCGACTAATTACATGCACATATATATATATATATGTGTGTGTGTAACGCCTTAAGCATTTCATTTGTTGTACGTGCAAACACTTTCAATGCTTTTAACACTTTAATGACATTAAACTAAATGAATACAGCCGCCCAGACATATGAAGCAGCAGCTACAAAAAGTAAAATAAGTACTGAGCGCACAGCATGGCGAAGCAAATCAGCTGCAATTTGTAGCGCATGCTGTGCTATGCTATATAAATATATATATACTTACCACTTATATAAATGCAAGTGCAGTCGTTTGTGTAGTCGCCTGCTGACCAGCGTCGTGTTTGATATGCGCTTGACTGGCATTCAATGCATTGCTCCACTGCTAACTTCTGTCAAAGGAGCGTTCAACAGCTGCCTCATAATTTCAGCTGGCTATGGACTATGCAAAAGTAAAGCGTGCAAAATTGAACGCATTGCAGCTGACGGCGCCTTTAACTGACAAGTGGCGGCTTATTGGCTTTGACAGGCAGTCACAGTCGAAGCATTTAAGCTATTATGCTAAATAGTTATATGCGTGTAATTTTAATTAAAGCAAACCAGTTTTTATTTAATGATGCGTAAATATGTAACTCAATTGTCGATTTAAATTGACGCACAATTTATGCTGTGAGGCCTTTTGTTGTCACCAATAATAAACAAGTGGCGTTCATGCAAAAATATTCATGCAATTAGGCAATAAGTAAACAGAGCAGTGAAAACATACACAAAGGCACAACAAAGCAGACAGTACTCAAATACCCCTTAATATTTAGCTGTGTATTTAAATTGCTGAAACTTATTTAATGCGCGCATAGCGCAAACTTAATTAATTTCTATGCCGCAAGCACAAGCTTCAATGCATTTGAAACTTGTAAGTTTGACAAGCGTTATGCCGCCAAAGTGTAAAGGGTATGCTCATGCCCCAACTGCTTTCCCTGCTCATTGCGTTATTCATTTATGCGTGCTTTATAATTTAATTTCGCATTTTATGCACAGTCGAATTAAAGCTCTTATTGTTTTAAGCGGCAACAATATGGCTGCAAAGGCAGTCACAACAAGCCAAACACACAAGCCTTGCAGAAAAAGCAGCTCTATTAATATTAAAAAATAAAACGCGCTATGTGCATTGAAAAATTTATGCGCTGTAAGCGTAGAGCGCAGAAAAAAATTAAATGCAAGCGGCAGCAGCAACAGCGACGATTGCTGCTGCTAGCGCTGCGGTCGTTTCCGGCAACTGAAGCACGGGATGTGATTTTCATTTTTATTTCCGGCAATTAGCACTCGAATCGAGAGTGCAAACGAACTCTGTGCGTTGAGCTAACTACAAGTGCATAGCCAAGCGACGGCGGCGGCGGCGTCGACGGCAATCCATTTAGCTGACGTCTGTCTGTCGCTATAATATTTTTTTATATATTTACTTCCATCTACAATTTTTTGTGCATAATATTAATGCTAACGCCAGCACTTAGCAGCAGCAGCACAAGCCTCTCTACACACAGAAATTTTCACAGTAATTTAAAGTTGTGCTCTGCATTTCCGCTCAGCTACTTTGATGCTGTGCAGCTCGCAAACGAACCTGACCGAATTTATGTTTCCGGCTTTGGCTTTGCCTGTTGGTGTAACCAGTTACCAGTTGCCAGTTGCCAGTTGCTGTGTCTCTTTAACATCCGTTGGCATTTGTTTAAGTTTGCTGCGTTTGCTCGAAGGCAACCACAAAACTTAAGTACGCTTGGAATAAACTTTACTCGAGATGCTGATTTTAAAAGTGGGTCACTAAACGATAAGAGATTACACTATTAGTATCTTTAATAAAGCTGCCTAATATGCAAAAATAAGTATACGCAATGTTTATATACGCAACGAATTATTTATGCAAAATACAAAGAAGAAAATGCTCAAACAATAATTGTTTTTAAAATGTGTAGCTTAACATAAATTTCAATAACAAGTATACGAACATATGATATGCGCATTTTCTATTATTTTAAGCATTAACAATTGTGTTTTATGTATAAATTTTATACTCTATGCTTTGTAGAAAAGAAAAGAAACACTTTTGTCACTTTATTGCTGCTACTATTAAATAAAATACTTGCATGACAAAACTATTAATTTAAATAGTTAGAACTTGCTATGTCAAAGGCTTTATTTATTTAATGTCAACTTTGGACAGTCGACGATAAAAGAAAAGGATTACAAAAAATATTTAAAATTAAATTCAAAAATTATGTTTTTGCTTTTAGATTTGATAAACTTATAGATTGTGAGTGTTAACTGACCCAACATTCGTTGCCAAGATTGAAGAAAACCAATCGTTGGGTTAGTGCTAATTATTAATAGTTAAAAAAGTTAAAATAGATCTTTTAGTTAGTGTTAATTATTAATAGTTAAAAAAGTTAAAATAGATCTTAAGTAATACAATTAGAGGGCTCTGTGTTGCTAACAGAATAAAGTTTGTTGTAATCAGCACAGAGCACTCGAAGGGGTAGCTAAAGTAATTCGTGTATGCCATAAGCTTATCATGAATAAGAATGCATTACATAATTAAAGAATCGCTTTAATTTACCTTTGTATGCGGTAATTAGCTTAAAACGCAAATACAGCCAGAATTTCTAGTTGGATTGCCAAATTCGTTGAAGTAGAACTTAGTGTACACTTGAAATAGTGAAATAGCACGCCTGACATATTTATGCTGACCAAAATTGATGTTTGATGCCGCAGCCAAGGCAGCCGCCCGAGTTCGTTATAATTAAGGCAAACTGATATGCGCAGGAAAGTTGGGAGCAGCAGCAGCAAACGCATGGGAGTAACTATAGCAGTAGTTGAGTTGCCTGTGTATTAGTCAAGCGCAAGTCGAGCGTATTTATCAACTGGCCGCAGACCGACAATTTGTAGCTTGTTACTAAACGTGGCAAAGAGAGTGAGAGAGAGAATGAACTGCTAGCTGATTTATGATGGCGTAAGGATGGCGCTTGGTTAGCCGTCTGAAATATTAATGGCAAAACTTGAGGTAAACGCAAAATGAACAGTCAACACACAATTGGGTTTTAAAATAAAAACATTTTAAGCCGCGCTAAGCCAGCTGAGATCAAATCAAGCTCAAGCCTGTCTGGCTTAATTGTTGCGAGACAAGCGTATGAAACCGCCAAGGATATGGGGCAGGAAGAGGAACGAGCAGCAGCAGCAGCAGTTTGCACACTGGCACTTCATTTCGTGCAAGTTGGCAGCTTGGCTGGCATCTTAGCGTCTTGACGTGGCGAGGCAATCAAACTGAACGTAAAGCGCTAAAGGATTTTGCTCACTTACATTGCTTCATTCACAGCAGCGCGCAGCTTAGCAGCGAGTTGAGTTTGTTTTGCTTTTGCTTTGCTATTGCTATTTGCTGTTGCTGCTGCAGTTGTCACTGGCAAGCGTTTTACATGGCATTAGCTGTGTGTATGAGTGTGGCTTACGACTAAAGCGAATCAGCTACGCTCGCCGAAGTACACAGAGCGTATGTGTAATGCGCTTAGTCTGCGCGTATATCGAGTGCCAAAGCTAAACGTAATGATATACTACTAATGTTTGTGCACTCAAAGCAAATATTTGCAGCAATAAACTACAAGCTATATAGCTTAAGCATATATGCAAGTGATTTATTTAATAAAATTGCTGCTTTAAATTCATATGCAAGCTACTTTGGCATTTGCAGAATGTGCGCTGTGCGCTGCTTCGTTCTATTTCTTCTATTTATTTGTGCAGATACTGTAGCTGCAGCTTGCACACACGTGTGTGCTGCAAAATCCAAATCCAAGTGACAATTGAATAAGACAGCCAACAACCAACAGCGGGTGAAGTCTAACAGACATTGACAGCAGACGTACAACTTGGCATACCAAAATATTGCTGCCTGGCTGGACAGTAAAATTTCCTCTTCCCTGAGCACACACACACCAATACAGCCAAAGCGCTTGTGGCACGAAGTTGTCTGCTAAAAATTGTCAATATGACAAAATATTGCACGTTGTACGCATTGTCAATAGAAACGTGCCGAAGCAAAGTTATTGAAAATATATATAGAATAAATAATAAAGCATTTCTACAAAAAAAAACGGCCTTTGTGAATTTTGATGTACAAATCGCAACAATCGTTACAGCAAATAATTGCCAAATATTAAATAACAAATGTTGTAGCATTTTGCGCTTTGAGCTCAAGTATTTGGCTCAACAATTTGCTTAGCCACAATTCGTTAGCCCGTTTGACAATTGTTTTCCAATTTGCTTGAAGCGCAAAACTTTGCCATTTATTCCCCAGTGTATGTGTTTGATGTGCTGCCGGCGCTGCTGCCGCTCAGACAACAAACAGCGAAAATATTAAAATTTAAATTTGTTGTTTTTTTTTTTGTCGGCGCGCACAAAAAATCAACAAAAGTGGCGGCCAAAAAACAAATCTTCGGCGTGTAAGCTACGACGTCGTAGCCGGAGCTTTGTTCCGGGGCTCATGAGTCGTGCAAACGGAATAATATTTACCCAACGTGATTTTGTTTACCTATCTTTTCAAGCCCAACTGGCAGTGCCTTCCGCCCACGCCCACGCCACACAGCCAAAGGTAACCATACAAATTTAGATGGCCACAAATTGTTTGCATTTTGTTATTAGTTTTCTGTTTATTTCGCTTCTCGCTTTGCACATTACTTCATTTCGCAATTGCTAAGCTCCAAGGGTAATGCAGTCCTTAAAATACTTTGCATGCGAAACGGGCCAGGCCACAGCCAGCAGCTTTAAGCTAAGAATTTGTCAGCTGTGTAGCACATGTTGCTGTTGCTGTTGTTGCTGTTGTTGTTACCGTTACACTTGGCAAGCAACTTAAAGTTTCTTGACTTCATTTTGCTTGCCGGAAGTTTTCAAACTGCACAAACGCATGCCAAGCACAGCAACAACAACAACAACAACAGCAATAATAATAATAACAACAGCGAAGAAAAAAAAAAGGCAAGCACAAAAGCTTTATAAGGATGCCGCCCAAAGACTTTATTTAATTAAAAACTTGTGCATGCATGCAAAAAAGACAGCGCATAGCGAGGGCTGCTTGAGCAAGTCACATGCCTGCAATTCCAAGTGCTGTGCTATAGACTTGGGCAGCCCTCGCAGTAAAATAATTAAATAAATTATGCTATGGGGAAAAGTTTTTGCAAGCATCAAATGAATGTTATATTTTTCATCAGCACATCGTAATTAGCTTGGCCTGACACATGTGGCACACACACAGACAGACTCACGCACACACACTTGCACTTGCTATGCGTGCAACTTTTTACGATTGAGCTTAATGTTAAGCAGTGCTGCTCAAAAGCCAAATACGCGCAAGCCATAAAATGGTAATATAAAGTCTTCAATTTGGCTTTAAGTCCTCTGCTCTGCTCGCTCTCTGTTGGCCAAAGCCAAGTCGCACTGTATCCAGGGAACAATCACTTTTGATGTCGCTCTCCCTCGCTCTCGCTCGCTTGACGCTGTGTGCGCTCTAAATCTCTATTACAACTAAGGTATACATCGGGGTGTGCTTATGTAATGCGCTTTAACATGATAACGACACGCCCGATGCGCATCTAATGAAAGCAAATTGTTTGTCTGCACAATTTGAGTAAAATTCTTGCGGTTTAGCCTTTGTGCCAATTATAATTCAAAACAAGTCTGCCACGTGGCTTAGCCGGAAAAAGTTAAGTACTTTTTACCTGCCTGCCAGTATTAATTATAATTTTTATTAAATGGTGTGGGTAAATTAATTACTTTAAGAAATTGAATTTTCTCGTATTTATATGCTGCATAGCTTAATTATTCATATGCATTAGTATTGGTAAGTCAAACACAGCAGCTGTGGTTTTCTGTTTAAATTTATTTTAAACGAAGCTAAGCAAGAAAGCAAAACTAAAAGTAAGAATCATAGTATGTTATTTATTAAAATATGTATAAGCATAATATACGCTAGCTGCCTTTTACTAACAAATACAAAAATAAAAATAAACATGTTTGCAATAAAATATTTTGTTTATTTGCATATGTAAACATTTTTATCTATTTTATGTAATACTTTCAATGTATTTGTTTATATGCTGCAACAAGAGATTTGCTCTTAACTGCATGTAATTTACTCCGTTGCAGTTGCAGTTGTTTCTGCAGTTTGTACAAATGTTTTAATGACAGCGCAGCGCCAAACAAAATTTTCGTTTGTAATGCGCTCGATTTATGCGTGTTGCGCCGTAAAATATGCAGCATGAAAATTAATAAAGCAGAGCTTAAAACTTTAATCCTCTGCACGCGCACATATGGCAAGCAGCGATATTTGTCACACGCACACACACACCTGAACTTTTCCGCTGCTCGCTTTGAAAATTATGCACATTTCTGGGCATTAATTATGCGCTTTTCAGTTGTTGTTGCTGTTGTTGTTTGTTGACATTAATAAACGCACAATTAATGAAATTGCAAGGCTACGTGCAGCTACATAATTAATTGTTTGCATTAATTATAAATGCTTGGGCGCATTATACAAATTAAATAGCAAAAAAAAATGCGCTATAATTTATTTGATTTATTGTACAAATAAACGCTGAAAGTCGAGGGCAGACCTTGTAAATAGCATAAATTTAAGCACGTTAGACATTTAACATAGTAATAAAAAATATATATACAAAAAACACATTATGCTTAAAGCATAGCTTACAAAAAATGTTGTGCATATGAAAAAAATCTACTAATATAATTCAAAGCAACGACAAATTTAAAGCTGAAGCACTAAGTTTGGATTATGAACAGAATTAACAGCATAAAATGATTACAAACTTTGAAAGTTGTGCCTGCTACAATTTTTCTTAATTTATGTTGCATATATATGGTCAGCCTGACCAACAAATATAGATTTATACTTTATGTGTTTTTGTCTTTTGTTCAGCACCAATCGCATTCGACTAACTTTTTTATGTACCGTGTCTAAGCAGCCTTAAAGCGTCCTGCCCTTAAAGAATTTAATGTGTGTGCGCAAACGTTATATTTAAATTGCAGAGATAGCATAATGTCCGAGCATTTGAATAACGCTTAAAAGCACTTTGACAAAACACTTCAACTGCAATTTCAGGCCTTGGACCGACCGCCCGCCCGCCCCTTGGGGCGATCTAACTGTAAATGGCTACTCGAGTAACTGCTGCAAAAACTTATTAAATTTTGCTATTTTCTCTTCAACAATTAGCACTCGTACCTGGGCCTGCCAGTTGCCGCAGCCGCTGCCGGTTAATGAAAACTTTTGCGCATCGGCTTGAATGGGAACTTGAATAAGTAATAAAGCACTTGGCCTGCTGTAAAAAAAAAAAAAAAGTAATAAAAGCCCTGCAAGCCAACCTGGCCAACAACCAATAATCATCAGGCTCATGATGATGATGTTGCCTGTTGGCCTGGCCTACGCTTTATAGCACTTCAAATTGGCAGTGGCGAGACGAGGAGTCTACGATAAGCTACTCTTATTTGCAAAATGCTTGACCAACTTTTGAACTTTGAGTAACTTTTAATGGCATTTGCAATTGTTTGTTATTGTCGGCAGTTTGCCCATGTCGCCACTATTGTTGAGACTCATAAGTGTAGCGGTATGAGTTGCAATTAATAAGCGCGCAACTTTAAATGGTTTGCTCTATTTATTGCAAATTTAATACCAAGCGCTTGCCTTGTAATCAAATGAAGTGCTGATGAACTCGATGCAACTACAAGCAGCTTAAATTGCAACCAACAACTTACATGTAAATCAATATGCTTGTTCTAGAAGCTGACAGC